>NC_135809.1:118008453-118144677 GCF_964213995.1 Mustelus asterias
ATCCACTGCCTTTAAAGTAATAAAACAAAATTAGACACTGACCTTACGAGGAGATATTAGGTCAGAAGTCAAATGCTTGGTCCAACATGTAGGTTTTAAGGAGAAGCTTAAAGGAGAGGAGGCGGGTAAGAGAGGCAGAAAGATTTTGGGTGCAAATTCCAGAGCTTGTGGCTCAGGTCAGCTGAAACTTGGCCACCATTGATGGCGAGATTAAAATTACAAATCCTCAAGAGGCCAGAATTAGATGAGCGCAAATGTTTCTGAGGATTGTGAGGCTGGAGGAGATTCTATGATACAGAGACAGGGAGGGGTGAGGCCATGGCAAGATGAAAAAAAGGATGAAAATTTTGCAATTAGGGCATTGCTAAACTGAGAGCCAGTCTTGGACAGCGAGCTGAGGGCAATCGGTGAACAGAACTTGGTGCAAGTTAGGATATTGGCACCAGAGTTCAGATGGTCTCCCGTTTATGGTGGGCAGATGGAAGGCTGGTCGAGAGTGCATTGGAATAATACAATCTAGAGATAATAAAGACATTGGTGAGTGTTTCAGCACAGCAAGTTGCAACATTTAATTCATCATGGGGACAAACAGCAAATATGAAAGTTTCTGGATTGTTGGATTAATGGAAATAAGTCCAAAGGTGTGTGGGTTAGTGGATTGGCCATGCTAAACTGACCATAGTTTCAGGGGGATTGACAGGGTAAATGTGTGGGGTTACGGGAATAGGCTGTGATTGTTGTCAGTGCAGGCTGATGGGCCGAATGGCCTCCTTCTGTACTGTAAGGATTCTATGATTCATAACAGTTGGGTGGGGCTGTATAATGGGAAGCTGGCCTGATGTTCTGTACTGTCACCCTCAGTGATCCAACAGTAAATTCAGGGAAAATAAGAGTAGAGAGTGGGGAGAAGGGAGAGGAGATAGGTGTAAAGGTAATTAGACCAGAATGCATCCACATAATTCAAACTAAAACCATCTATTTTGCCATTACTCTTATATTTCCATTGTAAATCACTGTCATGCTGTAATTACACCTACAGCCAGTGGCTATGGTCCATCCAGCAGGAAGTTATAAAAAGGGCGAAACTTTCCAGCGCTTCCCACTGGCAAAATCATCCGGTCCCGCCGAAGGCAACCCCCCCCACCCCCACCCCTGTGGCAGGTTCCCTGGCAGTGTGGCCGGTGAACAACGCAAAACGTCATTGACATCCACTTCGGGTGGAATCCCGCCAAATGTGTGGCAAGTCTAGATATTTGATTTGATTGATTATTGTCACATATATTAGTAGACAGTGAAAAGTATTTTTTTTTCTGCGCTATACAGACAAAGCATACTGTACATAGAGAAGGAAAGGACAGGGTCCAGAATGTAGTGTTACAGTTATAGCTAGAGTCTTGAGATAAATCAACTTAATATAAGGTCAGTCCATTCAAAAGTCTCATGGCAGCAGGGAAGAAACTGTTCTTGAGTCAGTTGGTATGTAACGTCAGACTTTTGTATCAAGACCATTTCTACTTTGTCCCCATTGATGTAGACAGAGGCATGTCCTCCACTACACTTCCTGAAGATAGGCTGGTTCCATTGTAATTGTGGGTGCAGCAATTCCTATTTCTAAATGTTTACAAATAATCTGTGCAAACATTAGATTCCTAATATTATATAAAATGAGTCCAAATTTTAAATGATGCAATCTGAAAATAAAAAGGGGCCATTCAGCCCATCTGGTCTGTGCAAGCACTCTGCTGTTCTGCTCTTTCCCTGTAACTGCAACTTTCTCATTTTTCAACTATTAATCCATCACCCTGTCAAGTCGTGCATTGCAGATCAAAATAACTTTTGCAGAAAGCCAATTCTCCTCATCTCCCCTCTGGTTTTGTTGCTCATTACTCAAATATGCGATATCTGGTTACCAACCTTTTTGCAACTGGAAGCAGTTTCTCTTTATTTACTGTATCAAAAAACCCTCAACATTTTGAACACCTCCATCCCAAATTCCTCCTTAATCTTCTCCGCTCTAAGGAGAGCAGTTTTCCATTCTCTCAACATAACTGAGGGCCCTCGCTATTATTCGTACAAACAATGCCAAAAGCTAATTTGGCACAGATGCTATTTTCCGCCCCTTTTGAATTTTGTCTTTGAGAACTAAAATAATATCCTCAATGCTGGAAGTTTGTGTTCAGATGCTTTACACGTACTTGGTTAAGAGTCAGTTAAAGTCTCCATTGTTTGCAAGTTTCATATTTTGACTCCGTTCTCCTCAAAGGTTTGGATCTGTTTGGCTGTGACTTATGTTGGAATTTGGTCTTGTCAGTGTAGCTGTATCTCTCAGTTCATCTACCGTCACTCTGAAATGCTAAAAGCCACATTCGCCAAATCTGATTAATGGTTTCCCTTACTAAATCGGGAGTTTCTTTTTTAAAAAGCGAGCATAAGTGTGTGCAAACCACCACGGTGTCACTTTTAAAAAAAATTCATTCATGGGACATGGGCGTTGCTGGGGCTGGCCAGCGTTTATTGCCTGACCCTAGTTGCCCTTGAACCAAGTGGCTTGCTCGGCCATTTCAGAGGGCAGTTGAGAGTCAACCACATTCCTGTGGCTCTGAAGTCATATGTAGGCCAGACCAGGTAAGAACAGCAGATTTCCATCCCTAAAGGATATTAGAGACCCAGATGGGTTTTTCTGACAGTCAACAATGATTTCATGGTCACCAGTAAATCCTTAATTCCAGATTTTCTTTTTTATTGAATCCAAATTCCACCATCTGTCATGGCGGGATTCAAACCCAAGTCCCCAGAACATTAGCTGAGCTTCTGGATTAATAGTCTAGTGCTAATACCACGAGGCCATCATCTCCCCTTGGGAACACAATTAACATCAATGGAGACCTCTGTGTGTTGAAGTTCGGAATGTGCACAAAGCAGTCACTGAAACAGGAGTAAAAATTCCCAAATGTTATTATTAGTGTCTAAAGTTGGACAATGTTAGCAGGTGAATGCCTGATGAGTTCTTGTGACAATGCTCTGTCCGCTATTCAAACCGCATATTAACCACTGGGAAATAAATGAGTAATGCCTGTGTTAACATAGAGGACTGAGGAATTCATTACTTGTTAAACATTCCTCCGCTAATGTGATCAGCAGTAATTTCTTGGCCTGTAATCAGTAAAAATGTCCACCCTCCTGCCACTTAATTTATTTTTATCAGTTAGAAAGGATACTCTTTCATTAGGAATTTAATAGGACATGGCGGCTATCAGTTCTTCTTTGAAAAGGATTGCCCACGATATTTTCTTTCCTTATCACCATACGGCTGCAGTATGTCCATGCGAGGGCAATTTTGTACCCACAGCACTAGCTGGAGTTATGGCATCGATCGTACTCCTGGAATCCTCCAGCAGTTACAATCCCAGCCTGTTTTATGCACGAGGGTAGATTGCTGGGGAAAAGAACAAAATCTGAGCAGATCCGTTTTGTTGAAGGAACAGCCCGTCGACTGATCCTTTTCCATTGTCTCTGTGCATAACTTTACAGCTAGCTGGTTTGGATTTGAAATGACATAGCCAATTTGAACTACTTGGCACTCTCAACTCATACTGGAAACATCCAAAATACAAATGTAATATTTATTTTCATGCAGTCTTTTAAAAAAAAATGAAATGTGGATAATCTTTTTCCCTTTTTAAGTATTTCTACAAGAATATTATTGAAGTTTAAATGAAAATAACATTACTATCAGTATTTAGGTGCCAATTTTTTAAGTGATCCTCGGGTCACAGTGGCGCATAACAGAAGGCTGCTTTATTTTTGTAGCATGGAAGTTCAAATGAATTAGAGCAACTCTGCTTCCAAAGAGAAAGTTACCATGACACCTCCCTACAGAATATTAAGTGATCCAAATGGACAAAGCAATCCACCTGATCAGCATCCGATCCAGTGACTTAAACATTCGTCCCCTCCATCACACTTGATCACTGACCGCAGGCTGTGCCATCTACAAGATGCACTGCGGCAACTTGCCAAGGCTCCTTCAGCAGCACTTCTCAAACCCCTGACCCCTATTATCTGAAAGAACAGTGTCAGCAGACATTTGGGAACATGACCCCTGGTTTGCCTCCAAGTCACACAGTATCCTGACCTGTATATATATCCTTGCTCCCTCATTGTTGCCTGGTCAAAATCCAAGAACCCCCTACCTAAAGCATCTTTGATGTGGAGATGCCGGAATTGGACTGGGGTGGGCACGGTAAGAAGTCTCACAACACCAGGTTGAAGTCCAACAGGTTTATTTGGTATCACGAGCTTTCGGAGTGCTGCTTCTTCATCAGGTGAGTGACTCACCAGGACTATAATCTGGTGTTGTGAGACTTTTTACTAAAGCATCTTCACCAGATGGACTTCAACAGTTCAGAAAGAAGGCCCATCACTGCCTTCTGAGGGCACTTGGGGATGAGCAATAGCTGCCGGCCTTGACAGCAATGCCCACACCTTGAGAATGATAATGACGTGCCTGGAATATTACATCAACATAAAATAAAGGGGAGAATAGTAAAGGAAATACTTTTAAGATGTCCCAAATATAGTTGGAGGTTGAGCTAAGGTCATTGGGTTAGTATAAATACTTAATTGGGCTGAATGGCCATTTCTCTTCCTTTATGCTTGTACTTTGTTATTTTGACTTTTGGGTTCAATTCATTGTTTATGGATTTTCTGGCGTTCTTTCAGCGTAGGGCTATTTAAAGATGCCAACAATCAGTGGATATAAGGGCCAGGGTTTTCTGCTCCCGTCCAGCACAGGATCGGAAATTCCCAACCAAACTCAACGAACCTTTGGCTGGTCTGCCAAATCTTCCAGTCCCACCCATGTTGGGGTGGGCGGGACTGGAAAATCCCAACCAAAATTTCAATTGAGCTAATATTAAGCTGCTATTATTTAAATAATCCATCAGTGTTTCCTGGCTGTGTTTTTAACCATCAACATTTTCTATGAGATAACTGTTGATCTCAGTGTGGTTTTGAACAAGGAATATCGTAAGTACAAATTAAGTGGGACACCTTAAATAATTCTAGTGTGGAGGAATCAAACCTGTCACCAGAAAACTGCATCCAATTTGCAAACAATGGTCCGATTATTAATGCCGGTTAACCCCATTTTATCTTTTGACACCTAAATGACTTGCCCATCTCTGGTCTAGAGGTTAGGGTCCCAGCAAGGCACTTGATGTTGCTGCTGTTGGTGACCTCAGCCAGCCTCGTGATATTCCAACACTGTGTCAGATGTTCCTCGAGAGAGCCCTCATAAGTGAGAATTGTTCTGATACTGAGAAAAGCACTGACTATAACTTCAAGTTATTTCTGCTCTATATTCAAATTGTATCACTCCATTCATACACTTCTATTCAGCAATAAGGTGACAGAAAAATATCTATTATTCCGTCAAATGTCAAGATTGAAAACATTTTCTACTTTGTGCTTTGTCTGGACTGCCGTCTACAATCCCATGAGTTTGAATGAAGCAAAAATCAAAAATGCACAAATTCAGGTGATTTGATAGATTAGCAAACTTCAAAAGGAGGACTACAACATATTACTGACTAGTTTTAGTACATGTTTTTCTGACCTCAAGATTTCTCTAAGTAGAAAACCTTCTCTGAACTTCTACTGGAAGTTAAATGATATAAAAGTTTTCTTATTTCAAAAAGAAAGATGATTTCATTAATCTGAAATGCAAAAATACAATCTGTAGTTTGGTACAGGGAATCTGGTTTGGTTAGGGCGGTAATTTTGACTTTCTGGGATAGTATAAAATGGTTGATTGTGAATAACCATCTGTCTTGAATGTTATTTCTGTTCATTTCAATGAATTTGCAAAGAAGTCTTCTATATTGCTAACAGATTGTTTTGCAATACAGTGTGCAGTAGGGGATAATTATTACACTCCTTGGTACATTTTGAGTTCTCTTTGCATCTAGGGGAGGCAATGGCCCAGTGGTATAATTGCTCGACTATTAATCCAGAAACTCAGCTAATGTTCTGGGGATCCGGGTTCGAATCCCGTCGCGGCAGATGGTGGAATTTGAATTCAGTAAAAAATATCTGGAATTAAGAATCTATTGACGACCGTGAAACCATTGTCAATTGTCAGAAAAACCCATCTGGTTCACTAATGTCTTTTTAGGGAAGGAAATCTGCCATCCTTATCTGGTCTGGCCTGATTCCAGAACTACAGCAATGTGATTGACTCTCAACTACCCTCTGAAATGACCGAGCAAGCCACTCAGTTCAAGGGCAACAAGGGATGGGCAATAAATGCAGACCAGCCAGCAACACCCATGACCCACAAATGAATAAAACAAAATTATGTCCATAAATCCTGCAATTGACATAACAATGGCATGGTTTGGATTTTCTGATTGCTTTTCTTGTCCTTACTTGAGGAAATGTGCATCATTACGGGTTATAGATTTGATACTCTCTCCAAATTTGGAAGCCACAGCCCTTCATTTTCAGTAACCAAAGAGGTATAATTAGAAATTAGTTTTGTTTTATAGCCTGTGATGTGGACGTAGCTGTCACCACAGTTTCCTATCTGGTCAGAGCCTTTTGGTTTGGCCACACCCATTGAGTTGATGGGTGACTGTAAAAGATAAATAAAAACTTCATGCTAGTCAATCTCAGCAAAAGATGACCTTTGCTTTTCAAAATTTTTTAACCATTTAAGCACATAAGGTGCACCGCCAACCATGGCAATGTGTCACATGATGCATCCTGGACACCTGATCACTTCCATCCTGGGAAAAGTATTACTTTTTGAATAAAATAATAATGGACTTCATTAAGGGACTGCTGCAGTATGATTCTAATGTATAGGTGATTCTGAATCTACTTTGTTTAGCACTGAGTTCTAATGTAACTGTGGCAAAACATTGGAATTGTCAATGTGCTTGTAACTTTAAATGCCATTGGAAGACTATGGCTGTGCAGATTGTGGGGTAGGTCAGGATTGCAACAACTCATTCACTTAGAACTTGGCATTTTGTGGACCTTCTAGAGAACCCGGAAGAGTTTCAGGATGCAGCAGATCAACTCAGTTTTAAGAAGATGCTTCCTCGAGATGAGCGGAGATTCCATGCTGCAGATCTAGATGGAGACATGGTGGCCACCAGGGAGGAGTTCACAGCCTTTCTTCATCCGGAGGAGTTTGAGCACATGAAGGAAATTGTTGTTTACGTAAGTCGGAAATTTCCATATTGCTTCTGGATCGGAGAATAGAATCAGACAGGCTTGCAGCATGGAAGGAGGCCATTCAACCCATTGTGCCTGTGCCAGCTCTTTGAAAGAGTCTCTTTTTCAACAAATATCACCCCCTGAAGACCATCTCCATATCTCGGGGCGGCACGGTGGCAGAGTGGTTAGCACTGCTGCCTCACAGCGCCAGGGACCCGGGTTCGATTGCCGGCTTGGGTCACTGTCTGTGCGGAGTTTGCATGTTCTCCCCGTGTCTGCGTAGGTTTCCTCCAGGTGCTCCGGTTTCCTCCCACAGTCCAAAGATGTGCGGGTTAGATGGATTGGCCATGCTAAATTGCCCCTTAGTGTCAGGGGGGCTAGCTAGGGTAAATGCATGGGATTGTGGGGATAGGGCCTGGGTAGGATTGTGGTTGGTGCAGACTTGATGGGCCGAATGGCTTCCTTCTGCACTGTAGGATTCTATGATCTCAAATCCTTATTTTTTTAAGAGCGCTAAAAATGATGCTAAGATTAAATTGATTTTCACAGTGACTTCATTGCAGTGTTAATGTAAGCCTACTTGTGACACTAATAAATAAACTTAAACTTTAAACTTAAAAAATTGCTATAATTCAGTTTTTGCCCCAGCCTCATCTTTGAGGTGCCAACAATGGATTCGGGCTGCACCATAACTTCTTACTGAGAAGTTGTTTCATTTTGGTCCTCTCTCCCCATTGGAGTAGGACATAGTGGAACTGTTTTAATTGGGCTAGTCAGGATGGTGCTAAGTTAACCCAGTGTTACTTGACAAGAGGCCAGTACCACAAGTGCCCTTTTAAGGGTATCACTCAGATAAGAAACAAACATGCGGGTCCAAAAAACTAAAATATGCTTAAAATAAAGCATAAAGTCCAAACCAAACCTAAATAGTGATGGCATTGAGTCTGCTTATGAATTGGGCACCTTGTGTTGGCTAGTGATAGCCATTACTTGCCTCCCATTCTTTCCACATAAACTTATCTTTTAAGTCAAAGATAGGATGATATTTAAGTTAGATGCGGACCGGAGGGTATAATCTCAAAGTAAGTGCTCGCACATTTAAGACAGAAATGAGGAGGTTTTTCTTCTGAGGGTAGTGAATCTGTGGAATTTTTATTACCGCAGAGAGTTGTAGAGGTTGGGTCATTAAGAATGTTCAAGATTGAGATAGATTTTTAATCAGTAAGGGAGTCAAGTGTTATAAGGATAAGGCAGGAAAGTGAAGTTGAGGATTGGCATATCTGATCAGTCATAATCTCACTGACTGGCAGAGCTCGATGGACTGACTGGCCTACTTCTGCTCCTATGTCATATGGTCTTATTCCCATGCTACTACCCTAGAGTAAATGTCCGCACGTGACCCATCGCATCAGATGTTGACCACCAGATGGAACTTTAGTTTGGCTAGATGATAAACTTTAGAGTTTTGCCCAGAATTTATTTGATAACTACATATAAACCATTCCTTCTCTGCTTTATATCACCCACATGATCCCAGTTATTCAATAGGAAGGCTTTTTATACTGTAGAGGTTAATGGATCTTTCAACATTTACTACACTTTATGTAATATTTAAAGCTAGTGAGTTGATTAATCCAGGCAGGTTAGGCTGTTGGGAGCATTAAGGCATATCCAGGAGTGTAATAAAGCTCCTTTACTGCTGAGGACATTCTTGCTACGTAATAATGGCACTTCCTTGTATTGCAATTCCCCAAATTGTAAACAAGACCATTTTCTTTATTATAACCAATGATCCTTAGGCCCAAAAGATAATCACAAGTGTTGCAGAGGTGACTTATGTAGAGAAAGAATGACTTGTAGTTGGGTCGAATAATTTGCATTGTTACATGTACAGATGAGTTAAGCTTCATACCACATCTAAACTCTCATTCTTATTTGGATTCATCTCGCCAAATTTGGACGCATTGCAAGCCATTGATTTTCAAATGCATTTTAAGTGCATTTATATGACAAGAACCTTTGTGCATTTGGCTCAAGCAATATGTATTTGCTGGTGGTGAAAGTGAAAGCACAAAGTCAAGTGTGGGGTGAAAGGTGGCTTAAGATTCAGCAGGCATGGGAGATGGGAGGGAAAATATACTGTTCGTGGGGTTGAGTAATAGACTTCTGGGAACAGTCAGTCCTATAGAGAGAGGATTGTCTGGTATATGGAGCTGGAAAAGAAAGACTTGGGGATAAAGTTCCTGGTCTCGCCCACTGCAGGAATTGTTGGCGCTGAACTGGTTCAGCATTAACACTTATAGGAAGAAAGGAGCATGAAAAGCTAAGTGTGAGCCGAGATTCTAAGGAGTGTTAAATTAGGGGACATAAAAGTGTGCCAATAAATAAGAAATGCAGTTCTCCAGTGGGTGCTGGGAATTCCTATCATACAAGGAATCATGACCCTGTGGATACCTTGAAGCGTGCGCTGTAGCTATCTGTAAGGCAGCAGCAGAGCACTAGAGTAGGGTTGCCAATGTCCTGCTCTGCCTTTCGGCTGCTAATGTTGAAATGTTTGCCCGCTGTTGTGTTGGATGAGAAGGGCTGTAACCCAAGGGCGATTCCAAAGGGACGGTGAAGGTCAGTGTGTTTTTCTGTCTGGCGTTACAACTGTCTAAGCAGTGCGACAGAGCCGGGATCTTTGCCCAGTTTCCTGGACAGTGTTTATCTGTCAGCAGCACCTGAAAACAGATGACCCGGTCATTGTCACGTTGCTGTTTGTGGGATCTTTGTATACAAATGGGCTGCTGTGTTTCCCACATTACAATGCCACTACACTTCATTGGCCGGAAACAACAACAACAGCTTGCATTTGTATAGCGGCTTTAATGTGGCGAAACCTCCCTCGGTGCTTCACAGGAAGGTTATCAAATAAAATTTGACACCAAGCTACATAAGGTGATGTGAAAACAGCAGATCTAAAGCTTGGGTAACTCTACTTACAAAGTGTTCTTATTACTAGGAAACACTTGAAGACATCGATAAGAATGAAGATGGATTTGTTGATGAGGATGAGTACATCGGTAAGGAACAATGCCTTTCGAATCACGTACTTTGCCCCATTTGTTATTTTCTGATAGTGTGTTAGAATCATTGGGAAAGCTTTCCAGGATTGTTTTTTTAATATATAGCTCCTTGTGTGGGTGTCAGGTCCCCCTGGTGTAGCAGCAGTGCCCTCTGCAGTAATGAGGAGATGACAGACTCGAGATTTAAAAGCTTCAAACTCTACACAGCTTGAAGAAAAGGCAGAAGCAGAGAGTCGAATCTGAGGGAAGGAAAGTCTAGCAGCCGACAATAGGCAAAACAAACTGGGGAGAGGGAGGGGATGGTGGTGAGCGGGAGGTTTATTTTTAAACACAGTGACTCGCGATCTGGAAAACCTCACATGAAAGGTTGATGGAAGCAGATTCAGCAGCAGTTTTCAAAAGGAAATTGAATGTGTATCACCAAAAGGAAAGCCAAGTCGGGGCCATGAGGAAGGAGCAGGGAGACGGAGAATGAGGGGAGACCTAATAGAGGTGTACAAAATTATGAAGGGTATAGATAGGGTGAACAATGGGAAGCTTTTTCCCAGGTCGGAGGTGACGATCACGAGGGGTCACGGGCTCAAGGTGAGAGGGGCGAGGTATAACTCAGATATCAGAGGGACGTTTTTTACACAGAGAGTGGTGGGGGCCTGGAATGCGCTGCCAAGTAGGGTGGTGGAGGCAGACACGCTGGCATCGTTTAAGACTTACCTGGATAGTCACATGAGCAGTCTGAGAATGGAGGGATACAAACGAATGGTCTAGTTGGACCAATGAGCGGCACAGGCTTGGAGGGCCGAAGGGCCTGTTTCCTCTGCTGTACTGTTCTTTGTTCTTTGGAAGCAGGACTTGGGTCTTCCAAAAAGCTAGCATAGGTATGATGGGCCAAACAACACTCTTCTCTGCTGCAGCATTCTATGTATATTCCAGCATCATTATAAAGACATCATCCTTAGACAACTGCTAAATAAGTAAAATGTACATTTTGCTTTCATGACTGAATGCAAACTGACTTATTTACTAACTTCATGAAATACAAGTGATAATCACACATTTGTACCCGAATTTCTCTGCACCCTAGCTATGACTGTAACACTACATTCTGCAGTCCCTCCTTTCCTTCTTTATGAACGGCATGCTCTGTCTGTATAGTGAGCAAGAAACCATACTTTTCACTGTATACTAATACATGTGACAATAATAAATCAAAGAATGAAAATATTTCTCAGTAAAACTGAGGGATTTTTAATGTTTAGAAGCCTGTTCTGGTGGACTGTTTATTCAGTGTGAATCCAATAGCTCTCGTGAATACAAATGCCTTCAGACACAAATACAGAAATGTTGTGCATTAATAAGTAAGTTATTAAGGACTTGATTTGCCAAAATTCACTACCAGTGTGGTCAGTGCATTTAAAGAATGAATTGATTTATTATTGTCACATGTATTGGGATACAGTGAAAAGTATTGTTTCTTGCGTGCTCTACAGACAAACATACCATTCACAGAGCACATAGGGGAGAAGGAAAGGAGAGGGTGCAGAATATAATATTGCAGTTACAGATGGGGTGAGACTCAGGGTTGGTGTGTTGCCTACCAGGGGCTGGAGTCCGGGATGTGTCTGACAGGGTATTCAGGATTCTTAGGGGGGAGGGAGATAAACCACAAGTTATTGTACATGTGGGGACACACGACATAGGGAGGATAGGGGAAGGGGATATTAGGCAGGGATTTATGGAGTTGGGGTGGAAACTAAAGGCCAAGACTGACAGAGTGGTTATCTCTGGACTCTTGCCTGTACCACGGGATAGTTTAGAGAGGAATAGGGAGAGGGAAGGTTTGAATTCATGGCTGAGGGGATGGTGCAGGAGGGAGGGGTTCAGGTACTTAAGCAATTGGGGCTCGTACTGGGGAAGGTGTGACCTCTATGAGAAGGATGGTCTACACCTTAATCAGAAGGGGACCAATATCCTGGGGGGTAAATTTGCTAAGGCCATGCAAGGAGGTTTAAACTGATTCGGGGGGGGGGAGGGATCCTGAGTAGTGGGGCTGAAAGTGAGGGATGCATGGATGGGGACTGCAATGCACGGCATTGCAGAGGTGGGGTGGAGCAGGGTTTGAAATGTGTATACTTCAATGCCAGGAGTATTCGCAATAAAGTGGGTGAACTTGCAGCGTGGATCAGTACCTGGGACTTCGATGTTGTGGCTATTTCAGAGACATGGATAGAGCAGGGGCAGGAATGGATGCTGCAGGTCCCGGGGTTCAAATGTTTTAGTCGAAGTAGGGAAGGAGGTAGAAGAGGGGGAGGGGTAGCATTATTGGTCAGAGATTGTATCACAGTGTCAGAGAGGAGGTTTGATGAGGACTTATCTGTTGAGGTAGTATGGGCGGAGATTAGAAATAGGAGAGGAGAGGTCACCCTGTTGGGAGTCTTTTATAGACCTCCTAAAAGTTCTAGAGAGGTTGAGGAAAGGATTGCGGAGTCAATCCTGCTTAGGAGTGAAAGTAATAGGGCAATTGTTATGGGGGATTTTAACTTGACTAATATTGACTGGAATTGTTATAGCTCTAGCTCGTTAGAGGGGTCAGTTTTTGTTCAAAGCGTGCAGGAAGGTTTTTTGACTCCGTATGTAGACAGGCCAACTAGAGGTGAGGCTATATTGGATCTGGTGCTGGGAAATGAGCCAGACCAGGTGCTAGACTTGGAAGTTGGTGTGCATTTTGGTGATAGTGACCACAATTCGGTTACGTTCACCTTAGTGATGGAAAGGGATAGGCATGAACCTCGGGCCAGTGGTTTTAGCTGGGGGAAGGGTAATTATGAGGCTATTAGGAGAGAATTAGGAAACATAGGTTGGACTAGGAGATTACAGGGACTGGGAACGTCCGACATGTGGAGTTTTTTCAAGGAGCAGCTACTGCGAGTCTGTGATAGGTATGTCCCTGTCAGGCAAGGAGGAATTGGTAGGGCTAGGGAACCGTGGTGCACCAAAAAAGTTTCTTTGTTGGTTAAAAAGAAAAAGGAGGCTTATGTTCGGATGAGACGTGAGCACTCGGGTAGTGCACTAGAAAGCTTTAGATTGGCTAAGAGGGAGTTGAAGAGCGAGCTTAGAAGGGCTAAAAGGGGACATGAGAAGACTTTGGCGGATAGGGTTAAAGAGAATCCTAAGGCGTTCTATAGGTATGTCAAGAACAGAAGGTTGGTTAGGGCAAGTTTAGGGCCAGTTATAGATGGCAGAGGGAAGTTATGTGTGGAACCGGAGGAGATTGGTGAAGCATTGAACCAATATTTCTCTTCGGTGTTCACGCAAGGGGACATGAATATAGCTGAGGAGGACACTGGGTTGCAAGGGAGTAGAATAGACAGTATTACAGTTGATAAGGAGGATGTGCAGGATATTCTGGAGGGTCTGAAAATAGATAAATCCCCTGGTCCGGATGGGATTTATCCAAGGATTCTCTGGGAGGCAAGAGAAGTGATTGCAGAGCCTCTGGCTCTGATCTTCAGGTCGTCGTTGGCCTCTGGTATAGTACCAGAAGATTGGAGGTTAGCGAATGTTGTCCCATTGTTTAAGAAGGGGAACAGAGACTTCCCCGGGAATTATAGACCGGTGAGTCTCACTTCTGTTGTCGGCAAGATGTTGGAAAAAATTATAAGGGATAGGATTTATAGTTATTTGGAGAGTAATGAATTGATAGGTGATAGTCAGCATGGTTTTGTGGCAGGTAGGTCGTGCCTTACTAACCTTATTGAGTTTTTTGAGAAAGTGACCAAAGAGGTGGATGGGGGCAAGGCAGTGGACGTGGTATATATGGATTTTAGTAAGGCGTTTGATAAGGTTCACCATGGTAGGCTTCTGCAGAAAATGCAGATGTATGGGATTGGGGGTGATCTAGGAAATTGGATCAGGAATTGGCTAGCGGATAGGAAACAGAGGGTGGTGGTTGATAGTAAATATTCATCATGGAGTGCGGTTACAAGTGGTGTACCTCAGGGATCTGTTTTGGGGCCACTGCTGTTTGTAATATTTATTAATGATCTGGATGAGGGTATAGTTGGGTGGATTAGCAAATTTGCTGATGACACCAAAGTCGGTGGTGTGGTAGACAGTGAGGAAGGGTGTCGTAGTTTGCAGGAAGACTTAGACAGGTTGCAAAGTTGGGCCGAGAGGTGGCGGATGGAGTTTAATGCGGAGAAGTGTGAGGTAATTCACTTTGGTAGGAATAACAGATGTGTTGAGTATAGGGCTAACGGGAGGACTTTGAATAGTGTGGAGGAGCAGAGGGATCTAGGTGTATGTGTGCATAGATCCCTGAAAGTTGGGAATCAAGTAGATAAGGTTGTTAAGAAGGCATATGGTGTCTTGGCGTTTATTGGTAGGGGGATTGAATTTAGGAGTCGTAGCGTTATGTTGCAACTGTACACAACTCTGGTGCGGCCGCACTTGGAGTACTGTGTGCAGTTCTGGTCCCCACATTACAGGAAGGATGTGGAGGCTTTGGAGAGGGTGCAGAGGAGGTTTACCAGGATGTTGCCTGGTATGGAGGGGAGATCCTATGAGGAGAGGCTGAGGGATTTGGGATTGTTTTCGCTGGAAAGGCGGCGGCTAAGAGGGGATCTTATTGAAACATATAAGATGATTAGAGGTTTAGATAGGGTGGATAGTGATAGCCTTTTTCCTCTGATGGAGAAATCCAGCACGAGGGGGCATGGCTTTAAATTGAGGGGGGGTAGTTATAGAACCGATGTCAGGGGTAGGTTCTTTACCCAGAGGGTGGTGAGGGATTGGAATGCCCTGCCAGCATCAGTAGTAAATGCGCCTAGTTTGGGGGCGTTTAAGAGATCCGTAGATAGGTTCATGGACGAAAAGAAATTGGTTTAGGTTGGAGGGTCACAGTTTTTTTTTTTAACTGGTCGGTGCAACATCGTGGGCCGAAGGGCCTGTTCTGCGCTGTAATGTTCTATGTTCTATGTTCTATGTTCTAAAGATCAGTTTAATATGTGATAGGACCATTCAAAAGTCCAAAGGCAGCAGGGAAGAAGCTATTCTTGAGTCGATTGGTACGTGTTCTCAGACTTTTGTATCTTTTGGTACTTACATAAGTAATACTTATTTACAAAGTAATACTTTGGTACTGACACTGGTATTTATGTAGTGTCTTTCATGATTTCAGTGCCACACATTTTGAGGTATAGTTACTATTGTCATGCACAAATGTGGCAGCCAATTTGCACTCAGTAAGGTCTCACGAACAACAAAGTGATAATGACCAGATAATCTAAAACGGATAATCTGTTTTAACAATGTTGATAGAGAGATTAATGCAAATGTATTTTAATAATACATACATGTAAATAAATTTTTAAAAATCAATTCATTTGACCTTTGGATCTATTGATGAGTTTTCCAATGGGGCTATTGATGATTCGCGATTGCAGTGCCATGTTGCTCTTTGAGCAGACTCGAGCATTAGCAGAACATTGGGCTTTGACCAGGACAGTGTCATTGAGATCGTTAGGGCCAAATCTAACTGGAATGGGGCATCTCATAGCATTCGGCATTAGTTAAACTTTTTAACACACCCTTCAGCTTGGCGGCATGCTGGCACAGTGGTTAGCACTGCTGCCTCACAGCGTCACGGACCCAGGTTCGATTCCTGGCTTGGGTCACTGTCTGTGTGCAGTTTGCACGTTCTTCCCATGTCTGCGTGGATTTCCTCCGGGTGCTCCGGTTTCCTCCCACAGTCTGAAAGACGTGCTGGTTAGGTGCATCGGCCCTGCTAAATTCTCCCTCTGTGTACCCAAACAGGCACCGGAGTGTGGTGACTAGGGGATTTTCACAGTAACTTCATTGTATTGTTAATGTAAGCCTAGTTGTGACACTAATAAATAAACTTTATTTGAGCTGAAAGTTTTAAAGTTTATAATTTTTTCAGATTTTAAAAATTCCATCCAAAACACCAATTCAAATTCCAATTGAATCCAACCTCTGGTCCCCACGAGAGAGACAAACAAGATCTAAGCCGACAGGATGAGATATTGCACCCCACCTTGGGCTTGGTCTGACGCTTCTTCTTCGCAAAAAGGCTAAGATGGCTTTGAAACATTGCATCAGGCGACGCCTCGGTTAAATCTCATTGGCTCCCCTGACCATTGACTCTTACCCAAGCCAATCTTTCTGGCAAATCAAATAAACTGAGGGACAAAGTAAAAGGGGGCAGCTCCTTAAAGGGGGAGACTGCCTGAAACAAAGGAAACTTAAAACATCAAATCAAAACAAGTCCAGAAAGAGAAATAGAAACAAAGAAGATTGGATTGAGAGTGTGTGTGTGTGGGTTTAAAAAATAGCAATTTAAAGTGAGCAAGTGAGTCTTTACATCTCTTGACAACAATTTACTACATACAGGAATGAGATTTAACCGTTCACATTGTTCCCTTTTTGGGCTAGAGAGCTTGAACATAGAACAGTACAGCACAGAACAGGCCCTTCGGCCCATGATGTTGTGCCGAGCTTTATCTGAAACCAAGATCAAGCTATCCCACTCCCTATCATCCTGGTGTGCCCCATGTGCCTATCTAATAACCGCTTAAATGTTCCTAAAGTTTCTGACTCCACTATCACTGCAGGCAGTCCATTCCACACCCCAACCACACTCTGCGTAAAGAACCTATCTCTGATATCCTTCCTATATCTCCCACCATGAACCCTATAGTTATGTTTGTAAGTAAGTTGATTTCCAGTCATTGACAATTATCATGTTGTTTTGTAGAGTACTTACACTGTGAAGTATGAATTTTGTATTTTGTGATGAATTTAATTAATGTTCAAATCCAGCCTCTGGAATGGCAGTTCAATAAATGCTGGACCAGCCAGTGATGCCCACATCTCAGAAATGAATTTTTCAATTACATTTTTTTAAAAAAAGATCTTGAGGTCCTGTGCTACAGTGGGTAGCCTGTCTCTGAGCCAGAAGCTCTGGGTTCAAATCTCACCCCAGGACTTGATGGCAATGATGTGTTCATAATGTGGCCAACCAGTTGAGTATCAACCTGCAAAATCCTTCCAACACACCAATGGCAGGCGGTAAGAGCGGGCAACTCTCCTGGTCAGCCAAGCTTGATGTGGAGTGGTGCCGCTCAAGATATAAGCCTCTGGTGCTAGGCTGGCGACCTGTTCGATGAAACCCCTCACTAAGGGAACAGTCTGCCTTGCGTACCACAAGGTGTGGGAAAAGAAACAACTACAAGTCTGGCCAACAGCTCCAGCAAGATATTAAATATAATGGGGAGACAAAGGCGAGATGCCAATTGCGGGAGACAAAGGGTGGAGAGCTGTAAATTGAACAGCAAGTTCTGCGATTCCAAATTCACAGCATATCTCTTGATCCCCTGAACTTGCTGGGCGATTTGCTCATTAATAATGGCATGCATTGTTTCTATGCTATTACTTTTACAGAAAAATTTGGCCCATTTCTTTGGTGAGATTTGAACCCCTGAATTCCCTGGAGGGCCCCTGCTGGCAGTGTCGACCAGATGTGTTGGTAGTCTCAACTGGATTGTCTGTGTGAGGCCGACAGCAGTGACTGTAACACTAAGATAGGCAGCAAGAATAAAATGGATTTCATATTGTTTAGCAATTTCCCTATTAATTAATTTGGGCGGCACGGTAGCACAGTGGTTAGCACTGCTGCTTCACAGCTCCAGGGTCCCGGGTTCGATTCCCGGCTCGGGTCACTGTCTGTGTGGAGTTTGCACATTCTCCTCGTGTCTGCGTGGGTTTCCTCCGGGTGCTCCGGTTTCCTCCCACAGTCCAAAGATGTGCGGGTTAGGTTGATTGGCCAGGTTAAAAATTGCCCCTTAGAGTCCTGAGATGCGTAGGTTAGAGGGATTAGTGGGTAAATATGTGGGGGTAGGGCCTGGGTGGGATTGTGGTCGGTGCAGACCCGATGGGCCGAATGGCCTCCTTCTGCACTGTAGGGTTTCTATGATTTCTATGATTAACTATAAGAACTTCTCAATAGGAAAAGGTATCTAAAAGTAACTATTTTATTAATTGCATGGCTTTGTGCATGATTTAAATAGCCTGATAAAATAGACCAAGATCTCAAATAATTTTATATGTACAAAAAAAGTACAATTTCAACAACCTGCATTTATATAGCACCTCTAACATAGCAAACCATCCCAAGACAGTTCACAGAAGTGTTATCAAATAAAATTGTGCGCTGGACCACATAAAGAAATGTCAGGTGGCAAAGAGCTTTGTCAAAGGGGTAGGTTTCAAGGAGTGTCTTAAAGGAGGCAAGAGAGGTTTAGGAAGAGAATTCCAGATGTTAGGGCCTTGGCAGCTGAAGGCACAGATGCCATTGGTGGAGCAATGAAAATTGGGGCAGTGTGAGAGGCCAAAATTGGAGGAGCACAGAGATCTAGAATTTTTAAATTGAAGCATTGTCACATCAGGACTCGATGCGAGTTAGTGAGCCCAGGGACAATATGTGAACAGGACTCAGTGCGAGTTAGAATAGACAGTGATTTCACATTAATTAATTTCACAGTAATTAAATTCCATTCAGAGCCATTAGCTACCTGTAATTGCTCAGTAGTTGTCACCAGGTGCTGATATGTGAACAGTGGTGGTTTGCTTTCTTTGTATGAGTACGCAGACTGTCTTCACATCCCATACATACTGAACACATTAAACACATGCAGCAAAATTAACTAATCTAATGGTCTACATCAACTTAAAATGATTTTTACATTATAGAAATGCTTGATTTTAATTAATGGCACAAATTAGAGGGAAAAAATCTCTCCTGAGGCATTTTTCCTCCTTCCCAAGGTTTACAAGAATATTGGGTAGATTTGTGCTATATGTATCTGAACAGTGCACCACTGATTTCAGTGCACTCCTGGTTGCGTGCACACACTAACACACACAAGCACCCCTAATTTTAGCTTCTTGAGAATCCCTGATTTTAATCGCTCCAGCTTTGGGAGGTGTGCCTTCAGCTGCCTGGGTCTTAAACTCTGAAATTCCCTACCTATATGTATTTGCCTCTTTACGATGTGGAGATGCCAGTGTTGGACTGGGGTGGTCACAGTAAGAAGTCTCTCAACACCAGGTTAAAGTCCAACAGGTTTTTTTGGAATCATGAGCTTTTGGAGTCCTGCTCCTTCATCAGGTGAGTGGAATTCCAATCACATTCCATACAGTAATTACCTTGCAATTGTGTCTTTGCCTATATGTGCTGTGTTTGTCAACTAACCTCCACTCACCTGATGAAGGAGCAGGGCTCCAAAAGCTTGTGATTCCAAAAAATCCTGATGGACTTTAACCTGGTGTTGAGAGACTTCTTACTGTGTCCACCCCAGTCCAACGCTGGCATCTCCACATCGTAAAGAGGCAAAGATGTATAGGTAGGGAATTTCAGAGTTTAAGACCCAGGCAGATGAAGGCACACCTCCCAAAGCTGGAACGATTAAAATCAGGGATTCTCAAGAAGCTAAAATTAGGGGTGCTTGCGTGTGTTAGTGTGTGCACGCAATCAGGAGTGCACTGAAATCAGTGGTTTATTGTTCAGATACATATAGCACAAATCTACCAAGATTCTTGTATACCTTGGGAAGGAGGAAAAATGCCTCAGGAGAGATTTGGACTTTAACCTGATGTTGTGAGACCTCTTACTGTGCCTACCCCAGTCCAACACCAACATCTCCACCTCATGATCATCAGTACCACACAGCACTGGTTTACATTTATACAGCATCTTTAACATTGTGAAGCATCCAAAGATACTTCACAGGAGTATTATCAAACAAACTTTGACACAGAGCTACAGAAGGAAATAACAGTTGACCAAAGAGGCAGTTTCTGAAAAGCGTCTTGAAAGGAGAGAAAGTGTTAAAGAGGTGGAGACATTTAAGGAGAGAATTCCAGAATTTAGGGACCAGGCACCTGGAGGCACGGCCATGAATGATGAAGTGATTAAAATTGGGTTTGTGCAGGGAGCCAGAATTGAAGGAGCGCAGAGATCTCGGGAGGGTTGTAGATATAGAAGATTGTAGCGATAGGGAAAGGGCAAGGCCGATGGGGAGGGGGATAGTTGAATCCGAGGATTATAAAGTTGAGGTGTTGCTGGATCATGAACCAGTGTTGGTCAGCGAGGACAGGGGTGATGGGTAAATGGGATTTGGTGTGTGTTAGGATATCGCACACAACAAAGACCTCTCCTGCTTCCACTTACTCTGGGGTTAGTGGAGTAAGGATTCATGGGGTCACTCAGACTAATTTTCCTGCTCTACTTCCAGCTGATATGTATGAACGGGAAGAAGGAATCATCGAGCCTGAATGGGTCAAGACCGAGCGGGAGCAGTTCACCGATTTCCGTGACATAAACAAGGACGGAAAGATGGACAAGTCTGAAATCAAACATTGGATCCTCCCGGAGGATTATGACCATGCACAGGCTGAAGCCAGACATCTCGTCTACGAGTCTGACAAGAATAAGGTGGGTAAGAGTACATGAATATTTCCTGTAAGACTAGAGATTCTATACACAGTCAAAGAATTTTCGAACGCGGTAGGAGGTCATTACGTCCATGCCAGCTCTTTGAAAGAGCTGTCTAATTTAATCCCACACCCCAGCTCTTGTTCCATATTCTTCAAAGTTAGTCCTCTTCAAGTACACACGTGGTTGTACTTTGAAAATTTCCATCTTCAAGCTTCAATTTTTTAGGTATCCAAATCACCAACAACCTGTCCTGGTTCCCGCCCCCAGAAAGCCCATCGATACCTCTACTTTCTCAGAAGATTAAGGAAATGTGGCATGTCAGCTACGACCCTCACCAACTTTTACAGATGCACCGTAGAAAGCATTCTTTCTGGTTGCATCAAAACTTGGTATGGCTCCGGCTCTGCCCAAGACCACAAGAAACTATAAGGGGTCGTGAATGTAGCCCAATCCATCGCGCAAACCAATCTCCATCCATTGACTCTGTCTACACTTCCCACTGCCTCAGCAAAGCAGCCAGCATACTTAAGGAACCCACGCACCCTGGGCATTCTCTCTTCCGTCAGGAAAAACATACAAAACATACAAAAGTCTGAGGTCATGTACCAACCGACTCAAGAACAGCTTCTTCCCTGCTGCTGTCAGACTTTTGAATGGACCTACCTCGCATTAAGTTGATCTTTCTCTACACCCTAGCTATGACTGTAACACTACATTCTGCACTCTCTCGTTTCCTTCTCTATGAACGGTATGGTTTGTCTGTATAGCGCGTAAGAAACAATACTTTTCACTGTATACTAATACATGTGACAATAATAAGTCAAATCAAATTGAAGTTCTAGACCTTAGCAATCCTCCATGAACAAAATGTTCTCCTCATTTTCCCCCTCGCTATTTTATGAGGTATTTTAATCCATGATCTCTGCTTACCAGCCCATTTGTGGAGAAAGTAGTTTTCTCCCTATTTCCTCTATCAAAGCTCCACACCATTTTGAACAGCTCTACCAAATCTCCCTTTTACCATATCTGCTTTAAGCAGATCAAACTCAGCTTCTCCAGTTACTTTACCTAACTAAAGTTGCAGATTCCTGTATCGTTCTGTTAAGTCTCCTCTGACCCCTTTCCAAGACCTTGACAGATTTACTAAAGTCCATTGCTCAGGATTGCACACAGCACTTCAGTGGTTAGTACAGGTTCAGCATGACTTCCTCCTTTTGCATTCAATGTGCAATGGACAGAATTTGTGTTTTCTTGTTGTTCCATGATATAAGTTTTCTTTTACTTGTGAGGTTAGTGTGATTTCTTACCCTCTGGTTTGCCCCCATTTTAAAACATTTCAGCAGCAACCTTTTGTGAATTTAAAAATAAAGAAGATTATTTATTGTCATACTCTTGCCACAGAGGCTTTCATGCAATTTCTCACACACAAGAATAGATGCAAAGAAAAGCCAGGCAGCGTGCCTTAATGGCTATTGTCCGGTAGCTCTGACATGCATCATTATGAAGTGCTTCAAAAGGCTAGTCATGGCATGAATCAATTCCAGCCTCCTGGACTGCCTGGATCCACTACCATTCACCTACCGCCACAACAGGTTCACAGCAGACACCATCTCCCTGGCCCTGCACTCAACACTGGAACAACTAGATAACAAGGACACCTATGTCAGACTCCTGTTTGTTGACTACAGCTCAGCCTTCAACACCATTATTGCTACAAAACTCATCTTCAAACTCCGTGGCCTGGGGCTCGGTTCCTCCCTCTGCAACTGGATCCTGAACTTCCAAACCCACAGACCACAATCAGTAAGCATAAGCAACAATACCACCTCCACGATCATCCTCAACACCGGTGCCCCACAAGTCTGTGTCCTCTGTGTTGCGAAATTGGTATTTGTAAAATTGTCTGTTTAAAAAGGTGGTGGTTTTTCTGTACTTAAGATACTTAAAAGTTTTTTAAAAAGTGATGCAGGTACATATGCAGTACACAGACTGAAATATCGTATCGAGAAGCCTGGCAGTAGTGTTGCCAAGACAACAGGCTGTTGTTGAATTTTACCCTGTTGGGTTAAACTAGGCACTTGGCTAACAGCAGCCGATTAGATTTAAATTTGATGTTTCAGTAACCTGGGAATCAATCCTGTTGTGGGGATGTTGGCATGTCATCAGGGGTATAAGAAACGGCTCTCGGCTCGAGAGAGACAGACAGCAACTGCTCTCTTTGCCAGAGCTCAAAGCCTCATCTGAATAGAAAACTTACCAAAAGAAGCTAGAGATTCCAGACAGAAGAAAAAGACAGAAGATTCCGGAAGATAAACCTGGTTGTATTTTGAGAGAGACTTTAAAAAAAAATTCTATTTCTTTTTTGTTAATCAGTGGGAATTGTAATTCTCTAAACAGCATTCCATTAGAATAGTGTTTTATTTGGTTTGTTAATAGTTTAGTTAACCTGTTCGCTTTTAGTTAGATAAATAAAGTGTTACTTGTTGACTTTACAGAGAGAGTCTCAGGTAGTTATTTTGATTTAAAAGTTAAAGCTTATTTATTAGTCACAAGTAAGGCTTACATTAACACTGCAATGAAGTTACTGTGAAATTCCCCTAGTCGCCACACTCTGGCACCTGTTCGGGTCAATGCACCTAAAATTTTCTGAAGAGCAGATCGCACTATTTCTCACACGCTTTTAACAGATTATGAAGTGAGGTACTCCTCTTTGAATGGTTAGGTGTTAGCTCTCAGAGGGGATCAACCTCCCCTTTATAATATCAGCCCTTTACTATACTCCTTTTATATACCTATGACTGTGCGGCCAAATTCCCCTCCAGCTAAATTTTCAGGTTTGCTGATGACACCACCGTCGTGGGTCGGATCTCCAAACAATGACGAGTTGGAGTATGGGAAAGAGATAATCTGGTGAACTGGCGCAACACCAATAATCTCTCCCTCAGTGTCAACAAAATAAAGGAGATGGTCATCAACTTCAGGAAGCATTGTGGAGGACAGGACCCTGTCTAGATTTTGATTTCATTTATTATTGTCACGTGTATTAACATAGTGAAAAGTATTGTTTCTTGCGCGCTACACAGACAAAACATACCATTCAGAGAGAAGGAAATGAGAGAGTGCAGAATGTAGTGTTACAGTCATAGCTAGGATGTAGAGAAAGATCAACTTAATGCAAAGTAAGTCCATTCAAAAGTCTGACAGCAGCAGGGAAGAAGCTGTTCTTGAATCGGTTGGTCGATGACCTCAGACTTTTATATTTTTTCCCGAAGGAAGAAGGTGGAAGAGAGAATGTCCGGGGTGCATGGGGTCCTTAATTATGCTAGCTGTTTTGCCGAGGCAATGGGGACGAAGTAGAAATGGTCGAGAGCTTCAAGTTTTTAGGTGTCCAGATCACCCAAAAACCTGTCCTGGTCCATCTATGTCGACACTATAGTTAATAAAGCCCACCAACATCTCTACTTTCTCAGGAGACTAAGGAAATTTGGCATGTCAGCTACAACTCTCACCAACTTCTGCAGATGCACCATAGAAAGCATTCTTTCTGGTTGTATCACAACTTTCCTGAACAGGTGCCGGAGTGTGGCGATAAGGGGATTTTTACAGTAACTTCATTGCAGTGTGAGTGTAAGCCTACTTGTGATACTAATAAATAAACTTTAAACTTTGCTATCACTTTTGTTCTGTGCAAGACCGCAATATACTACAAAGGGTTGTGAACGAAGCCCAGGCCATCACTCAAACCAGCCCCCCCATCCATTGGCACTGTCTACATTTCCTGCTGCCTCAGAAAAGCAGCCAGCATAATCAAGGACCCCACATTCCACCTTTTTCCTTTACAAACCTCCTGGAAATAATATTGCTATTGGGTCTGAATTGGCTTTTTGACATATCTGTCCAATTTAGTCCCACATCCCATCTTTTCCCCCTAGCCTTGCAAAATTGTTCTCTTCAAATATCACGGTGGCGCCGTAGTTAGCACTGCTGCCTCACACAGCACCAGGTACCCAGGTTCAATTCTGGCCTTGGGTTAATGCCCTGTGTGGAGTTTGCACGTTCTCTCTGTGTCTGTAGGTTTCCTCCCGATGCTCCGGTTTCCTCCCACACTCCCAAGATGTGCAGGTTTGGTTGATTGGCCATGGTAAATTGCTGCTTAATTTTGGTAAATACATGGAGTTATAGGGATAGGGTCTGGGTAGGATTGTTGTCGGTGCAGGCTCGATGGGCCGATTGGCCTCCTTCTGCACTGCAGGGATTCAATGATTCTAAATGCATGTACAATTGCCTCTTGAGAATTCTTGTGTTTTTGTTTCCACTGTACTTTCAGGTCATGTGTGCATAACAATTGATTGGCCGGAGCTTGTTCCATTTTCTTTTGTCCTAAAACATTTGAATGTCTTGTATTTCATTCTTTCAATAGGATAAAAGATTATCAAAACAAGAAATCCTAGACAATTGGAATATGTTCGTGGGCAGCCAGGCCACCAACTATGGCGAAGATCTGACGCGAAACCACATTGAATTGTGATGCCAACACAGGAAACTCTGGCTGGCAATGTGACAATTCTCCTCCAACATATAAACCTTTAATGCATTTCTGTTGAAGACACAGGAACCGACTAACAGACTGCAAGTACTTGCCATATGTAAAGTGACCGAAAGTTATCAGTTCAGTCTCACTTTCTTAATATAGTTCATTCTTTACCTCATTAACTCACGGGGCCACTTTTGCCCAGACATTTGTTTACATCAACGATGAGGCTATGCTAATCCATGTTATGGACAAAGACTTTATTTCGATACATTTGTACAGTTTTAAATGTTAGGAGCATTGGGCACATTCAGTTTTTTTTTCCTTTGCACGTGGAATATAAGATGTCAGATCATTTCACCCTGTTATGTACTCTCTTGATGTAAATAATGAAACATTAGTAAGATCTTCCACTAGGACAGCCAAGAGTTATCTGGATGGGTTTTTATTGGTACTACAGGCGGTTCCACTTTGTTTGCATGGGTTAGAAAAGATAACATTCATTTGATTGAACTGGCTTCTAGTCGCCGTTCTCTCGCAAAACTGTGACCTCCGCCTCTTAGAAGGACAAGGACAGCAGCTACTGGGATATCACCATCACCTACAAGCTCTTCTCCAAGACACACTATCTTGACTTGGAAACATATCGCTATTTCTTCAAGGTCGCTGGGTCAAAATCCTGGGCCTCCAACCCTTACAGGACCATGTATCTATACCACACCGACTGTGACAGTTCAAGGCTAGCCACCACCACCTCAAAGACATTTGGGTACGAGCAATAAATACAGGTCTTTCCAGTAATGCCTGAATCTTGAGAAGCAATGATTTAAAAATTCTGCAACCTCTTTTCAAACGGCACTATTTTTTATCATTGCATTTCACTTTTTGGTTCTGTACAGTGTATCTGTGTGAAATAATTGAACGACTTCATTCGTTGACCTCATTTACATGAAGTCCTTGTGTGGCTTTCCAGGTGGCCGCAACTTAGTGAGTTGACTTGTTCCGAATGATGCAATGCCTCATTGCTATAGTTGCAACCTGAACAGATGATTGGTGGACAAGATCTGAAAAGGAAGGGCACGGAAAAATCAATGAAGGGAAAGTGATTGCCTGGGGTTTACAAGGCAGCCGCACATCAGATAAATTAGTCTCTCAAATGGCAGCAAGATTTGTTGGAATATTTGTTAGTTATTAGGCTTGTCTGTACATTTCAGACTTGGTCATCCTCTGTAGATTGGTTAACCAGCGGTAAGTGTTGGAGCCACAACAACTTACATTTATACAGCACCTTTAACATAATGAACCATCCTAAGGTGCTGCTTAGAAATGTTAGAGGTGGAAGTGGTGGTGGGAAGCTTATCTCGGCTTCAAATAGGAATTATGATTGTGAACAGTGTGGTTCAGCCTTCGAGAAAAGGAATGCGTCTGTGGCTTAGGTACAGAGTTTATGGTGGGTGCCTTCAATGTTTCCAAAATTCAGTTGAAGGAAATGTACTGAATCTCACCAGGCAATCTGACAAATCCAGGATGGCGCATATCAGGAGAGGTGGGGTGAACTTGAGCTGGGTGTGGTAGGTGAACATGTGGAACCTGATATGTTTTTTGTGATGTTACCAAGGAGTAGCATTTAGATGAGAAATAGAAATGGCAACAAAGATGGATCTTTGGGGGACCCCAGTAGTAATGGTAGAGGAGGGGAAAGAGATTGCAGGTGATTCAATGACTGGATAAGTAGGCGACGCACTGTCACATGTGCAGAAGGGATTACACCAGGTATGCATGGTGTGATTATTTATATGATGAAGCATCCGATTAGCACAGTTGCATCTTTTGACCTGTTATGTCTGATTGTGTCCACTGTTTGTACAAATAATTTCATTTTATGGGACTTCTTTTCCCAAAGGTAGGGGAGTCTAAAACTAGAGGGCATAGGTTTAAGGTGAGAGGGGAGAGATACAAAAGTGTCCAGAGGGTAGTGAGTTTCTGGAATGAGCTGCCAGCGCAGTAGTAGAGGCGGGTACAATTTTGTCTTTTAAAAAGCATTTGGACAGTTACATGGGTAAATTGGGTATAGAGGGATATGGGCCAAATGCAGGCAATTGGGACTAGCTTAGTGGTTAAAAACTGGGCGGCGTGGACAAGGTGGGCTGAAGGGCCTGTTTCCATGCTGTAAACCTCGATGACTGCTGTCGGACTGCTGGTCAAGTAATATACTTCCACTTCAGACTTTGTGTGTGTGCGCACGCGAATGTATGTAGATATATTCTTTAATGAAGAATTTACTTTTGTGTAATTTAGAGTTGTACCCAGCACAGTTCAATGATGGGGTCTGACCTGCTGTTGTCATGGTGCATGGCCAAGAATCCTGTGGTTCTGAGCAATGTATGATGATCAGTAGGGTCCATGTTGTGTGAAATAAAAGTACACGTGGCTCACTCCTGGCTCCTCTTCCCCTTCCAAATCAGAAGTGAATGCTGCTTGGTTGGAGGATCACTACCAGCAGCCACCTAAATTCTCCAGGACAAATGCTGGCAAAGATTAGCAACATTAACTTGTCTTATTCTCATGTTCATGTTAGCTTGCATTTACACTGTGGCAAAAATGTCTCAAAGCGCCTCACACAAGCATGATCAAACAAAATGTGACCCAAAAGGAGACATAAAGGCAGGTGGATAAAAGCTGCATCAAAAAAGTGGGTTTTAAGGAAAGATAGGAAGGAGATTGAGGGATGGAATGCCAGAGCTTAGGGCCCAGGCAGTTGAAAGTATTGATGAAGCATTGAACTCATAAAGCCCAAGGGGTTAGAATTGGAAGACTGCCAAGATCTCGGAGAATTGAAGCATTGGAGGAAGTTACGGCCATGGAGTGATTTAAATCCAACAATGTGAATTTTTAAAATACAGATGTTGCAGGACAAGGAGTCAGTGTAGGTGAGCGAAAAATGGATGAATGCCTCTTACTGCAAGTTAGGATACAGGCAACAGAGCTTTGAATGAACTTAAAGGCACTTAGTATGAAGCAGAACAAATGAAGGAACTTAAAGGATGTCTTGAATGGTCTTGAAACTGCCAGGATGAATTTGAAGAAGTGTGTTCTTCTAAAACCCCATTAAACATGTATCATGAGGGGATGGGCAATTAGAATTCCCACGATGAGTTTGAGGCATGGGATGCTTTTTAAGTAGCTATTGTGCAGAGACAGCACATTACATGAAAGGGAATTGCATGTTTGAAAAGGTAAAAGGGTACAGGGGGAAGGGCAGGGAGATGAGATTAGAGTGGATATTTAGTTGAAGAGCTAGCACAAGTGCAATGGCCAAATGGCCACAGTCTGCACTACCGTTTCTCTAATTTTATTAATCATCAAAACGGACATTTACAAGTCTTGTTAGATTAAGTGTCCTGAAATGCGACCCTAATATTTCAAATGTACTGTACAAATAATATTTATAGACCAGGAGAGTACAAAATGTTCTTCAATAAGTAACTTTCAAAGATGCTGTCAGCAAAACTGTTACCATTCACATGATCATTAAAATAAAACACTTTGATATAATGTTTCAAAAATTCATTGACTTTAAATAAAGCTACATTCCACTGTGCTACAAAGATGGATTTGATAGTTGAATTTTCGCTGTAAATGTACTAATTGAGGTTGATGCTTGGTTCTCCACTGAGGTTATGTCAATCCGTTAGTGGATGGTCACCAATTTTCTTTTACTAATTCATGAGGTATGGGCATCGCTGGCAAGGCCAGCATTTGTTACCCAACCTTCACAAACAGTAAAGAATCACCTATAGAAACATTCAGGAAATCAACCTTTTAATACCTGGAGGCTCCTTAGCAAGCCTGGGCAATGCTATTAAAAATTAGAGAAACTGTGACTCCATTCAGGTTGTGTTGGGTTGGAAATCTAGCCACACACTGACCTGAGAAAACATCCTTCTCAACAACAAGCTTGATGGCTGTTAATGATGACTGCCAACCTCTTAGATCAGCAAGAGGCAAATCTGTCCAATGTTGAGTTGGTATTGAGAATCCTTTTGGCAAAAATTCTACAATGGTAGTAAATTCATAGAATCTACAGTGTAGGAGGAGGCCATTTGACCCATCGAACCTGCACTGACAACAATCCCACCCAGGTCCCATCCCCATAACCCCGCATATTTACATTCCTAATCCCCCTGACACTAGAGTCAATTTATCATGGCCAATCAACCTAACCCACACATCTTTGGACTGTTAGAGGAAACCATGCAGACAGGGGGAGAATGTGCAAACTCCAATTGAGAGATTATACCCTTGAAACGGAGAATTTCCTCCAATTGATTGGGTAGATATAAATTTGCCAGCTGAAACTGTGACTCTGTTACCTCCTGAGCAAAGAAGAAATTTGAAGACTAAATTGGTGGTACAGTGAAGAAAGTTATCTTGGATTGCAACGGGATCTTGATCAAATGGGCCAGTGGGCTGACGATCGGCAGATGGAGTTAAATGCGAGGTGATGCATTTTGGTAGATTGAACCAGGGCAGGACTTACTCAGTTAATGTTAGCGCATTGGGGAGAGTTACAGAACAGAGATCTAGGGGTACATGTTCATAGCTCCTTGAAAGTGGAGTCACAGGTGGACATAGTGGTGAAGAAGGCATTCAGCATGCTTGGTTTCATTGATCAGAACATTGAATACAGGAGTTGTGATGTCTTGTTGAAGTTGTACAAGACATTGGTAAGGCCACACTTGGAATACTGTGTACAGTTCTGGTCACCCTATTATAGAAAGGATATTATTAAACTAGAAAGAGTGCAGAAAAGATTTACTAGGATGTTACCGGACCAAATTCCTGGTCTGTTTCCAACAGAAATCAGAAAAGTGACATTCCGACCCATGCATGCAGGCTTTAAAAAATCATTTGAATCTTCTTGTTGAAACTTATTTCATTTCTGTGCATAAGTGAAAGACAGTGAATTAAATATTTAAAACTTGACAAATTTATTTGGTTTTTGGAATAAGCATACATGGCAGCAGGTTAAATGTTTATTGTCCAGTTTGACAAAGCATTGAAATGTGTGCATTATCATAGAAGATCATAGAAACCCTACAGTACAGAAAGAGGCCATTCGGCCCATCGAGTCTGCACCGACCACAATCCCACCCAGGCCCTACCCCCATATCCCTACATATTTTACCCACTAATCCCTCTAACCTACGCATCTCAGGACATTAAGGGGCAATTTTAGCATAGCCAATCAACCTAACCTGCACATCTTTGGACTGTGGGAGGAAACCGGAGGAAACCCACGCAGACACGCGGAGAATGTGCAAACTCCACACAGACAGTGACCCAAGCCGGGAATCGAACCCAGGTCCCTGGAGCTGTGAAGTAGCAGTGCTAACCACTGTGCTACCGTGCCGCCAGAAAGAAGCCATTTGGCCCTTTGAGCCTGCACCAACAATGATCCCACCCAGGCCCTATCCCCGTAACTCCACATATTATCCCTACAAATTCTGCTAATACTGAGGGACAATTGAGCATGGCTAATCAACCTAATCTGCACAGCTGTGGAGTGTGGGAGGAAACTGGAGGACACCCACACAGACACAGGGAGAACGTGCAAACTCCACACATACAGTCACCCGAGGCCAGAATTGAACCTGGGTCCCTGGCGCTGTGAGGCAGCAGTGCTAACCACTGTGCCACCATGCCACCTAGTAAAGAAGAGCCAGGTAATCCAGTCATCAAAGGTGATTACAATTACAGCAGTAAACTTCACAAGACAAGTGGGGTGGTGCAGTGGTTAGCACTGCTGCCTTACAGTCCTGGAGACCCAGGTTTAATTCTGGCCTTGGGTGACTGTGTGGGTAAACAGAATTCTTGATATATTTTGGAACATTTTGATTGAAGGAAATAGCAATTCTTAATTTTATATTCCGATAATGTGTGCACTCATACTGGAAAATTACTGCATAGCAGAAAAATAAAATGGGCAGAATTAATTACTGGTAAAGCTCTAATTCTAAAGGTAGCTCCTTTGGTCGGGGTTTCATTTGCTCTTGAGCATAAATTTAGTGCATAAAAGCAAAATACCGCAGATGCTAGAAATCTGAAAATAAAAATAGAAAATGCTGGAAAAACTCAATAGGTCTGACAACATCTCTGGAGAGAGAAAGAGAGTTGATGTTTCGAAACTGTATGCTTCAGACTCAAAGTTAACCCTGTTTCTCTCTCAGATGTTTCCAGACCTGCTGAGTTCCAGCATTTTCTGTTTTTATTGTAAATTTAGCAAGGCTTGAAACTGGGATTGAGGGCCTCACTGTAGCCAGAGCTGGAGGGAAAAATCAACGGGTGATAAACTGCGGCTGATTTCTTGGGTGACTTTTCAACCTGTGCCAGCCACAAAATGTACCTTTTTAAGAGAAGGCGATCACTCTTTTTAAAACATTTAATTGGCAGCTTTTGGCTGCATTAGAATCTTCTCAAGTTGCTTCCGGAAATGCTCAGGTACCTCCTTAGGCTTCTCACTGACTGCGTCCACAAAGACGTGGGTGGACCTTCCCGTTGTGCAGGCCATGGTCTCGAACCCCGCCAGCAAGGGGTTGCCCAAGTAGCAACCATCCGAGAGGAGGTTGTAATCCAAGGGCAGCGGGATTCGGTCCTTTCGCGGCTTGAACAGAGCCACCCGGTAATGCACACTGGACCGTCCAATCCTTTCCACCCCCAGTGCTGCCAGTGGGTTCTGAGGGAACATCATAGGTGCGTGGAATGAGCACTTGCAGCTCACGATAAATCCCACTAATGATGAGGTCCGCCGATTTGCATTTAACCCACAGTACCTAGAGTGTAAAAGGAAACAGCATTGTTACACACACAATCTGTGCAGCATCTTTTATACATGAAGCATCAGTTACCCCAATGTTAGCCTGGCTCAATGAGTACCATTTATGCCTCAGATTTACAGTCTTGCACGTCTCTGATTCCCATCACTCCATCATTGGCAGCGGAGCCTTCAGGTTACCTGGGAGTGCAGGGGGTTAGGGAGGGGGGGGGGTTGGTGGAGTTCCTTCCCTAGACCTCATCTCTGCTCCTTAAGATACACCTGAAAACTTCGACCATGTTTTTGGTCACCCTCTCCTCATATTTCCTCCGATACCTGGATGTCAATTTTCTTTCCTGATAACAATACTTTTTTATTCATTCGTGGGACATGGGTGTCACTGGCTGACCAGCATTTATTGCCCATCCCGAGTTGCCCTTGAGAAGGTGGTGGTGAGCTGCCTTCTTGAATCTCTGCAGTCCATGTGCTGTGGGTTGACCCACAATGCCATTTGATGATACTGTGAGCCATCTTTTGTTATTTAAAAGGTTCCACTAGAATGCAAGTTGTTGCTGATGTGGGTTCAAGCATTGCTCTGGAATCTTAAACATACAATCTAAGGTTCTACATCAATGCAGTACTGAGGGGGTGCAGCACTAATGGAGATACTGCCCCATGGATGAGTTGCTAAAATGAGGTCCTGTCAACTTATTGAAAGAGCAGCAAAGATCCCACAATGCCATTTGATGAAGAATAGGAAGCTTTTATATTCTGGCCAGCAATCCTCCATAGAATCCCTACGGTGCAGAAGGAGGTTGTTTGGCCCATCGAGTCTGCACTGACCACAATCCCACCCAGGCCCTATTCCTGTAACTGCACATATTTACCCTGTTAATCCCCTGACGCTAGGATCAATTTAGCATAGCCAATCAACCTAACCCGCACATCTTTGGACAACGGGAGGAAACTGGAGCACCCAGAGGAAACTCACGCAGACATGGGGAGAACGTGCAAACCCCACACAGACAGTGACCCAAGGCCGGAATTGAACCCATGTCCCTGGCGCTGTGAAGCAGCAGTGCTAACCACTGTGCCACCATGCCACCCCTTCCTTCAAACAAATAGAGTAACCGGTGATCTTATTTCAATTCATCACTAATGTTCCTACTACGCTGCCTGGAAAGCTTATGGTATTTGCTACCAAATAAACCTGTTGGACTTTAACCTGGTGTTGTGAGACTTCTTACTGTGTTCACCCCAGTCCAATGCCGGCATCTCTACATCATGGAAAGTTTCAAGTACACTTTGCCATTTGTCAAATATTGCATATGTGTGCAAAAAAATTCAAAGGAAAAAAACTAACCTCGCATAGCAATAAAAACATTGTTCATTTTGCTGCTACTTGTGAGATCTTGGGAACACAGTAAAAGGAGTTTCGTTCCTCAAACCAGTAAATTAGATCTGGTCAATTTGTATCTTAACTCCATTTACTCTCCATGGTTCCAGACCATTTCAAAAACTATCAATTTTCAGTTGAACGCATGATCTTCCCACAGCTTCAACAGATCTTTGGGGAGAGAGTTCCAGATTTCCACTATCCTGCCTGTGAGGAACTGCTTCCTGACTTCACCCCAAGAGAGTCATAGAGGTTTACAGCAAGGAAACAGGTCCTTCGGCCCAACTTATCCATGCCGCCCATTAAGCTAGTCCCAATTGCCCACGTTTGGCCCATATTCCTCTATATCAATCTTATCCATGTAAATGTCTAAATGGTTTTAAAAAGACAAAATTGTACTCGTCTCTACTGCCTCTGGCAGCTCGTTCCAGACAATCACCATCCTCTGAAAAATTTGCTCCTCTGGACCCTTTTGTATCTCTCCCCTTCAACCTATGCCCTCTAGTTTTAGACTCCCCTACCTTTGGGAAAAGATGTTGGGGGCGATTCTCCCAAAAGTGTGAATTGGCGGGAAAACTGTTCTAAGTCCCGACTGTTTTGTCAGTTCAGCTTCTCACCTGAATCTCTGCACTCTGTGCACTGCAGAGGTCCCAGTCGTGAATCTCATTAAAAACCTAGGGGGGCGGGGCCTATTCGCACTGGAGTTTGACAGTTCTGGAACTCTGCGCATGTGCATTGGCCCAAACTGTCAAACTCCCATTTGCTGGCTAGCCTGGGACCCCCACAGTGCTGCCCCCCCCACGGCCCAATCGCGGCCCCACAACAATTCCTGGGCTAGCCTTGATGCCGCCCCCGCCCCCCCCCCCCCCCCCCCCCCACCGTTCCGGAGCACCTCGATGCCCAGGCTCCACTCCCCAGCAGTGGCAATCCCCCCCACCCCAGCAGGCACCCCCCCCCCCCACCCCTGCTGAACTCCCCGGGAGGCAGGCCCCCCTCCCCACTGCAGACCAACGCCCCCCAGCCCGCCCCAATCGCTGCCCTCCCTCCATCCCAGACCAATCCCAATGCAGAGTGGCAGCGGGACCCCCACCAATCGCACCTAGGCCCCACCCCCTTGGCACTGCCCAATGTCCAGTGGGCAGTGCCAAGGTGCTTCCGGGCATGGGCACTTTGCCCCCTGGGTCATCCAGTGCCAGGGTGCCCATGCCCAGGGGGCACCCCCCACCTCCGCTGCCGGATCCCCTGGGGGGCCCCAATTGCCCCCCCTTCTTTCCGGTGGAGTCTCCCGAACATGAGGAGCTAGTCTGAACCCCGCTGAAATTAGGTACTCCTGGTGGGGTGGAAGATTCGATCGGGGCCTGAAAAATCCATATAATTAACAAATATACATATGTAAAATAGATTAAAAACAGACTTAAATGACTTACCTGCCTTCCCACCGGTTTCCAGTGTGGTCTGACTGGCGACTGCTCGCCGGCTCTGGGAGATGTGCATGCGTTCCTGGCGCATGTGCAAATCCCCATTCAAGGCCACAGACACGCGTCTCCCGGCAGGACCTGCCAGAAAAGTGGTGGGCCGCGGCTGTTGACTAGCTAGCTGATCTATGTTCCTCATTATTTTATAGACCTTGATAAGATCACCCCAAAGTCTCCTACGCTCCAGGGAAAAAAAGTCCCAGTCCATCCAGCCTCTCCTTCTAACTCAAACCATCAAGTCCCTCGTAGCATCCTAGTAAATCTTTCCTGCACTCTTTCTAGTTGACCAATATCCTTTCTATAATAGGATGACCAGAACTGAAATCCAATTTTCAGTTATGCCCCTGGGTTGTGAACTTTATGAGAGGAAATAGTTTCCCTTAAAATCCTCTCAAATCCTTTAATAGCCTTAAATAGCTCAATGAGATCATAGTTATAGAGTCGTACAGTGCAGAAAAGGCCCTTTGGCCCATCGAGTCTGCAACGACAGTAACTACCACTAAAGTCACGCTAATGCCATTTTCCAGCATTTGTCTCATATCCTTGAATGTTATATAAAAACAAAATACTGTGGATGCTGGAATCTGAAACAAAAACAGAAAATGCTGGAAAATCTCAGCAGGTCTGACAGCATCTGTGGGGGGGAGAATAGAGCCAACGTTTCGAGTCTAGATGACCCTTCGTCAGAGCTGTAAGGATGTAAGGTTACCTCTTGATCTTCTGCATTCAACAGAATACAAGTCTAAAGATATTTGACCTGTCCTCACAATTTAACATTTTTAGCCCCATTCTGCTGTCACAATTTAGCTGCTGCATTTTCGTGCGTACCAATCACTCCAGTTCAAAGGAATTCAGTGTATGCAAATGACCCAGATATTTTTGAGAATTGTGATAAAGTTCAATTAGGTTTTCTCAGGGCTGAGCTTACACAGTAGGCTAAACGTGGGCTGTTGTAAACTCCGAAATGCTTACCCGCACTACAATATTTATCTCGAGTTATTGGCCCTACATCAGCGATGAAAGACAATTGGAAAAGCTGGATAACGTCCAACCATAAATGCCTTGTTCCCCTCCCCTGCCTCCCTGATGATGTTATCATCCTGGAGTATTGTTCCAGGAATCCCTCATCGACTGTACTTTATACGTACGTCTCAAAATCTCCGCCACAGAATTTTATTTTTATGAAGGAGGGACATCTGGATTGTTGGATTAATGGAAATAAGTCCAAAGATGTGTGTGTGGGTTAGCTGATTGGCCATGCTAAACTGACCATAGTTTCGGGGGGATTAACAGGGTAAATGTGTGGGGTTACAGGAATAGAACAAAGAACAAAGAACAAAACAAAGAACAATACAGCACAGGAACAGGCCCTTGGGCCCTCCAAGCCCGCGCCGCTCCCTGGTCCAAACTAGACCATTCTTTTGTATCCCTCCATTCCCACTCCGTTCATATGGCTGTCTAGATAAGTCTTAAACGTTCCCAGTGTGTCCGCCTCCACCACCTTGCCTGGCAGCGCATTCCAGGCCCCCACCACCCTCTGTGTAAAATATGTCCGCCTGATATCTGTGTTAAACCTCCCCCCCTTCACCTTGAACCTATGACCCCTCGTGAACGTCACCACCCACCTGGGGAAAAGCTTCCCACCGTTCACCCTATCTATGCCTTTCATAATTTTATACACCTCTATTAAGTCTCCCCTCATCCTCCGTCTTTCCAGGGAGAACAACCCCAGTTTACCCAATCTCTCCTCATAACTAAGCCCCTCCATACCAGGTAACATCCTGGTAAACCTCCTCTGTACTCTCTCCAAAGCCTCCACGTCCTTCTGGTAGTGTGGCGACCAGAACTGGACGCAGTATTCCAAATGCGGCCGAACCAACGTTCTATACATCTGCAACATCAGACCCCAACTTTTATACTCTATGCCCCGTCCTATAAAGGCAAGCATGCCATATGCATGCATAGGGTGGGATTGTTGTCAGTGCAGGCTGATGGGCTGAATGGCCTCCTTCTGTACTGTAAGAATTCTATGATTCATAACACAACCAAACTCCAGTCGTGTTCTCATTTAACAGCTGTCACTAGAAAGGAGCGGTCACTTGGTAGTATTTCAGCAGATATTCCTCTTCTTTACCTAGTTGTATCTTTGGTAACTTATCTTTCTATTTGGGTCAGCATATTTCTCACCAAGCCTTGGGATATGTTCCTATCTGTACATCCAAGCTGATGTCTGCCTGCCCACCCACATCAAAGCAATTCCCAGCTGAGCCACTAGGGGAGTTGCTAATGTATGATTAAAAGAGTAAAATAATTAAAATGAACAAGAGTGTTAAATGTGAGGGGGATTCTCACTTATTGTCTAAATTTGCCCCAGGATGATCAAGTCTAGAAAAATTCTTTGTTTTTCACACCATTCAGTGAGTGTCCTTAAGTAAACCTTCTTCTTGGGCAGCCCCTCAGAGCTTGACAGAACAGCCCTTGGTCCAGTGGTATGGGGGTTCAATATGACTTGAGACTAGGCCCCGCTGTATGGGCCTAGGACATACAAACACACATACCCCTACTGTCTTCCTTTCTCCTTCTCACAGGACCTCTCTCCCGAGGATTCATAAAGTGCAATGGCGGCCTTATGAGCGTGGAACTGGCCTCTTGCTGTTAATAGCTGTGTCGCCTCTCTCACTGTGAATGGTCCCCCACTGCTCCTCTCTCATTGTGAATGGCCCTGCTGCTCCTCTCTCACTGTGAATGGCCCCCCCACTGCTCCTCTCTCATTGTGCATGGTCCCGTTGCTCCTCACCCATTCTTTTAGGCGGTGGTAACTCCTCCAGGTCCTCTTTTCACCTGCTCTAAGTAAACAATCAAGGCTGACTCTCCCATTGCAGTAGCAAAGGGAGTGGTGCACTGTCAGAGATGTCAAAATTCAGTTAAGATGTTAAAACAAAGTTCTATCTGCCTTTCAGGTGGACAGAAAAGATCCCATGACGATATTCGAAAAAGAGAAGGGGGCTTCTCTCCAATATTCATCACTCAACCAACATCACTGTTCTGGTCATTATCTCATCGCTGTTTATGGCAGTTTGCTAACAAATTGGCTGCCACATTTCTCTTTGTTACAACAGTGACTACGCTTCGAAAACATTCAAGTGGCTGGCGAGTGCTTTGGGATGTCCTGAGGTGGTTTAAAGCTTTCTTTCTTTTCTTTAGCTAGGTTCCAATAATTGTCTTTCTGGTAGTGGGTATGACAAACACCATGATGATGTAATCTCTAGAGATACCTATGGGGAACATCATCTGAACTCTTCACTGGAGATGGCATTCGGAATATGATGGGTAGACTGGAGGATGCGGGTAAGAGAAGAGAAAACAGCCCAAATTACATGAATGAAAATCAAAGAAAAATGTAAGAAAGAAGGCTTGCATTTTGGATAACAACCTCAGAAAGTCATAAAGTGCTTTACAGCCAAGAAATAGCTTTTGCGATGTGGTTACTAATGTAATGTTGGAAACACAGCAGCCATTTTTAAAAATTATTCATTCACGGGATGTAGGCATCATTGGCTGGGCCAGCATTTGTTGCCCATCCCTGAGGACATTTAAGAGTCAACCACATTACTGTGGCTCTGGAGGCACATGTAGACCAGACCTGGTAAGGATGGCAGATTTCCTTCCCTAAAGGACATTAGTGAACCAGGTGGGTTTTTCCAACAATCGAGAATAGATTCATGATCAACATTAGACTTTTAGTTCTAGATTTTCTTTTACTGAATTCAAATTTCACCAGCTGCCATGGTGAGATTCAAACCCCGGTCCCCAGGGTATTATCCTGAGTCTCTGGATTACTAGTCCAGTGACAATATCATTAGGCCATTGCCTCCACTGCACATAGAAAGGTCCCATAAACAGCAATGTTTTAGGTGTCCAGGTTATGGCACCTCCAACATTGCAGCACTCTCTCGGTACTGCACTTGGAGCGTCACCCTTAATTGTTTATGTAGGTCTGTAGAAAATGCAGGGAAAAACATTGGCCAGGTCACTGGGGGAAAACCTCCCCACACTTCTTTTAAAGAGTGACACAGGAAGCATTAGATCCACTAGACAGGGTCTCAGTTTAACCTCTCCAAAACAAGGCACCTCAGACAATGCAGCACTCATTCTGTACTGCACTGGGAGTACCAGCCTCCATTGTGTGGTCAGGTTTCTGGAATGGGGCTTGAACCCATGAGCTCTGACACTGAGGCAGGAGTGCTACCCACTGAGTTCCCCGTGGCTAAAACGTAATGGGAAAGCACATAGTTCATTCCTCCTGTTGAAAGTTTTAATCGTTGAGTGCAAAAAACATTGCCAGTGACGAGTTAAGACCTGACCAGGGAGTGCAAAGTATGGCAATGAGTCCACGGATAGGCATCAGTTCTATGCTTCACTGTGGCTTCTGTAATGAGTACAATAAGCATCCATTCATGATTAAAAAGTTGCAACCATAAAATAAAATGATACATCAACGGGACAATCAGACAGCAATGCTGGAGTTTCTTGCTCCTTGAGGGCAGTCGCTAAAACTAGTCATGTGTAATAAAAGGATTACCAGAACAGAGGGAGGGAGGGGGGGGGGGGGGGGTGGGGTTCATGGGTGTGAGCTCTGTACAGAGGACTCTGGTACAAGCACCTTCAGTGAAGTGCCAGTGAGACTTGGGTCCAGGTTTTTGTTACAATGAAGAGGCTCTCTGTCATGGCAAAAATGTCAGAAATGGTCGAAAATTCCAGGTTCTGCCTCGAAATGCAGCATATTCCATTTTCACGGGGACTGGAGTGGAGTGGAGTGGGGGCGGGGATTGGGCATGCATGGTTTATAGATTCAGCTGGCCAGTGAAGTGGAATGTTGATAGGCCAGGAGTATAAAATTCAAAGCGTACAGATTAAACAGGCATGAGGAAGTCTGAGTTGGCAGATTCATTTGGATAACTAGAAGTTATCCAAGAGGAGAGGTAAGGTACTCCTTTGGATTTGGTCCTGAGATACCTCTGGGAGAGGTAGCGCACCCTTTGGAATTGTTAAAAACTTAACATGATTATGCACTTTGTGCACACACTCATTGGAACTGTCAAGCTGTCAAGGAAGTGTCAAAGAACGGTCCAGCTCTCACAGAACTATCCTGCTGTCAAAGCTGTCAAGAGCTATCAAAGGATACGAGGTGAATTGGCAAGGAAGGGGTAAGGGCAAAGGGTGGTGGGTGGAAACATGGTTTGGCATGAGTTAGCGCTAAGTTGGCATGGTAGCTTTAATGGGTAATGGGGATGTAGGGGTAATAAGGGTATGAGGGGCCATGGGGGGGTGGGTGGAGGGGCATGTGTTGGCATGATGGTATGAGGGCCTGGGGTGGTGGGTGGGGCATGTAGTGGCATAGGTTGGCATGGGGTATAGGGAGTGCGTGAGGATGGGGGAGGTGAGGGCTGAAGGGATGTTTTTCATTTTATTCTATTGTTTAAATTTGTCTCCAACCAGTGCTAGGGCACAGAAGAAAAGCTCATGCCCAGTCTGCCTCTGCACCCAGCAGCCTCTGCATTCATTCCGAGGGGGCACGCCCGATTTTTTAAATCGCCAGCTCCCCGAAACGTAAATGTGATTTGCGGGCGGCCATTTTTAAAGGCCAGTCTCGTAGAGCCAGGATAGTCTCCCGTCACGGCGCAACCCGAATCCCGGAGCGCAAATCTGGGCCTTCACCTTAAACTCTAGTTTCTAATAAAATCCATTGTCCCGTTGCAACTCAAGTCGAAACTGATAATCCGTGAACATAACTGCCCATCAAACTATCGAGCAATAATTGAACATTGCAATGGCCAAATGTTACTGCATACTAGAATTAAGACTCGGCCTTTCCAGTGACATGCACTCATATTATAGAATACGACTTCAGCTGCTGCAAAGAGAGGCAGTTTTACTGCATGAATTTATTATGGAATTAAATCACGACAACCTAGTTCCTTCCCAGTTTCAATGCAACAAGAACAACTTTAATTTTGTCCTTATCAGATTACATATATTCACTAATGCATTGCGTGTTCAAAGGCAGAAGGTTACCGCAGTACAGCGATCTCTATCTGCCCTCAATAAAGAGCAGCACACTGTATTATCTGCACAAGCTTCAGTCCTTGTCTGGGAGCAATGTGCCCCCAGCCCTCCCATCAACTGGAACTATATTCAGAGAGAACCAACAAGATTTCCTATGTTCCATCATTGAAGGCCGTGCCTCCAGCTGCCTAAGCCTTAAGCACTGGAAATCCCTTCCCAAACTTCTCCACTTCTCTTACTTCCTTTAGGGTGCACTTTTAAGACCTACTCCTTCAACCCAGTGATTGACAAAAGAACCAGAGGCAACATGAGGAAACCTGTTCTCAAACAGTGAGTAGTTGTGATGTGAAATGCACTGCCTGAAAGGACGATTGGCAAGCTGGGTGAATAGTAACTTCCAAAAGAGAACTATATAAATACTTGAAGGGGGACAAAATATTGCAGGATTTATAGGGAAAGAGCACCAGAGAGGGATTAATTACTTTCTCTGCCATAGAGCTAACACAAGCATGAAGGGCCAAATGGCCTCCTGCTGTGCTGCAGCATCCAATGATTCCATGACTCATCCGGAACAAGCAGTCGAGAGGGCGGGATTCTGAAAGCTGATGGATTATCCGCTCTCCGACTCGAATCCCTACAGTACAGAAAGAGGCCATTTGGCCCATCGAGCGTGCACTGTCAACAATCCCACCCTATCCCCATTACCCCACATATTTACCCTACTAATCCCCCTGAAACTAGGGGCAATTTAGCATGGCCAATCAACCTAACCCGGACATCTTTGGACCACTGTGCCACCGTGCCACCCCACACTTATACCAATCAACGGGTAGCGCAGGAAGATGCTATCTTGTAGTAAGTGCTTGAGGCCACATAGGAGCAATTGGCTGGCCCTCAGCTCTGCCACCCTATTTCTTTATAAGGTGATAGTGTCTTCTAGCAGTGATGAACCCACAATGAAGGAGAACTTGGTGTCAATTAGATGCTTCAGGACACTTCAAGTCATCCCTGCAGATAGCCAGGTGTCTGTGCAGAGAAGCAATGATTTGATTTGATTTGTTACATTCACATGTATTGGGATACAGTGAAAAGTATTGTTTCTTGTGCACCAGACAGCAAAGCATGCCGTTCATAGAATACATAGGGAAGAAGGAAAGGAGAGAGTGCAGAATATAGTGTCACAGTCATAGCTAGGGTGTAGAGAAAGATCAACTTAATATACGGTAGGTCCATTCAAAAAGTCTGATGGCAACAGGGAAGAAGCTGTTCTTGAGTCAGTTGGTACACTCTCTCAGACTTTTGTATCTTTTTCCCAATAGAAGAAGGTAGAAGAGAGAATGCTAGGGGTGCGTGGGGGTCCTTGATTACGCTGGCTGCTTTTCTGAGGCAGTGGGAAAGTGTAGATGGAGTCAATGGATGGGAGGCTGGTTTGTGTGATGGACTGGGCTACGTTCACAACCCTTTGTAGTTTCTTACGGTCTTGGTCGGAGCAGGAGCCAAGCTGTGATACGCCTCGAAAGGATGCTTTCTATGGTGCATCTGTAAAAATTGGTGAGATCCATTGCGAACATGCCGAATTTCCTTCAGTTGAGAAAACACTGACTATTCAGACACATCTACAATTGGGATGGATAACCTCATGGCAGGAAAATATTAGTTTGAGCCTCAGAGGGCGGCACGGTAGCACAGTGGTTAGCACTGCTGCTTCACAGCTCCAGGGTCCCGGGTTCGATTCCCGGCTCGGGTCACTGTCTGTGTGGAGTTTGCACATTCTCCTCGTGTTTGCGTGGGTTTCCTCCGGGTGCTCCGGTTTCCTCCCACAGTCCAAAGATGTGCGGGTTAGGTTGATTGGCCAGGTTAAAATTGCCCCTGAGATGTGTAGGTTAGAGGGATTAGCGGGTAAATATGTGGGAGTAGGGCCTGGGTGGGATTGTGGTCGGTGCAGACTCGATGGGCCGAATGGCCTCCTTCTGCACTGTAGGGTTTCTATGATTACCCTATGAGAAGAGATTGAGTAGAATGGGCCTATATTTTCTGGAATAAAAACGCTAAAAAAACTCAGCAGTTCTGTAGAAGAGTCATACGGACTCAAAATGTTAACTATGTTTCTCTCTCCACAGATGCTGCTGGACCAGCTGGGTTTTTCCAGCATTTTCTGTTTCTATTTTCATTTTCCAGCATCCGCAGTATTTTGCTTGTATATTACTGCATTTCCTGGAGATTGGATAAATGAAAAGTCATCTCATTAAAACGTATAAAATTCTTTGAGGATTTGGCTAGATGGTCGCTGAAAGGCAGTTTCCCTTGGCTGAACTGACTCTGTGTGGCACATTGTCAATGTAGAATTATAGAATCCCTACAATGCAGAAAGAGGCCATTTGGCCCATTGAGCTTGCACCAACAACAATCCCACCCAGGCCCTATCCCGTAACCCCAACTAATCTCCCTGACACTAAGGGCAATTGAGCATGGCCAATCAACCTAACCTGCACATTTTTGGACTGTGGGAGGAAACCGGAGCACCTGGAGGAAACACATGCAGATACGGGGAGAACGTGCAGACTCCACACAGACAGTTACCCAAGGCCGGAATTTAACCTGTGTCTCTGGCGCCGTGAGATAGCAGTGCTGCCCTTAAGAGTCATATGGACTTGAAGCGTTAACTTTGTTGCTCTCTCCAAAGATGCTACCAGTTTTTCCAGCGTTTTCTATTTGTATTTCAGATTTCCAGCATCGACTGTATTTTGCTTTTTATTACATAGTCTCTGGTATCGAGTCTCACGCCTCCTATGCTCCCTCACTGAAATATAGGTACTAATGGTTAACTGTCCTGTTACACTCTCTGAAATATATTTAACAGAAGCTACATCAGGTTTGGAATCAATGCTCCCAATATCCTAACTGAAGATTCAGTGGCAGGACCTTCACATCACGTGGCTATCAACAGGGTCTCCCATTGTTTGCACTCTCTGTCGCCGGGGAACCCCTGGTGTGTGTGTGGGGGGGGGGGGGGGGGGGAAGGGGGTGGGGGTGGGTGTGTGGGGGGGGGTGTGGGGGGGGGGGTGTGTGGGGGGGGGGGTGGGGGTGTCGGCGGGAGTGGAAGATTCTGCCATCGGGATTGGCCGGAAAATCCCATCCATTACCTTAAAGAACTCTGTCATCCTTCAGCCTTCTTACTTCTTGGGAAAAGGGTTTCAGCATTTTAAATCCTTTCTAATAGCCTTTCACTTAATATTCTCGTACAACTTCCTTGCACTTTTTCCGCTGCCTCTATTTCCTTTTTGAATTCTGGAGATCAAAGCTGTGGACAGTAATCCCAGTGTGGTTTAATCAAGGTTTGACATAACTTCTTCATAGTGTAAAACAGGTTTTTTTTTTCAATAAGTTCTCAAGGATTCCTTCAGCACCGAGGGCACTTGTTTAAAACTAGGTGGATTTGATTTGCAAGTCTCCGGTGCAAATGCTCCTCCCCTACACTTTAAAGATTGAATCAGTTTGGGTGGATGCTCGGCACAAAGAGACAGCTCCGACCTGGGCAGGAACATTACAATGACATCGAGGCACCATGAATGGAGTTACTCTTACTGATGCAGCAGGGGGTGGGACGGGGGGAGGGGGGGATTGGTGACAGCAGAGAAGGAAAGGGAGCAAATCCTACACTCGGGGTCCCACTATCCTGCCCCGTGTGCTCAAAATGTCCCTATTCAACCACACAAAGGCCCATGGCAGAAAGTCGCAAGCCTGAGCAGACCTCATCCTGGAAACAACTGCTGAGCTGCTGGAGTTACATCCTAGATAGTAACCATATGCAGCTGCTGCTCTGGACACTCATGGCTATAGTATAAATATGCCAGTCAAAACACCACTTCACTCTCTCCTTAAAGCTGCCCTTACTGTTAAACATGCAACCTGCTGCCTCTAGCTTTAAAAGGTGGCACAGTGGTTAGCACTGCCGCCTCACAGTGCCAGGGACCCGGGTTTAATTCTGGCCTCGGGTAACTGTTTGTGTGGAGTCTGCACGTTCTCCCCGTGTCTGCGTGGATTTACTCCGGATGCTTCGGTTTCCTCCCACAGTCCAAAGATGTGCGGATTAGGTGGATTGCCATGCTAAATTGCCCCTTAGTGTCAGGGGGAGTAGCAGGGTAAATACATGGCGGTTACAGGGATAGGGCCTGGGTGGAATTTGATGTCGGTGCAGGCTCGATGGGCTGAATGGCCTCTTTCTGCAGAGAACGGATTCCATGATTCATAAAATTTAGAATGATTAAAATAATACAGCAAGGAAGAAGGCCATTGGTAGAGCAATCCAATTAATGGCACACTCCCACTCTTTCCCACAGTTTTTTTCTTTCAAGTATTTATGAAATTCAACCACCCTTCCAGACTATTCCATCCGGATCATAGCTACTTGCTGAGTAAGAAGGTCTCCTCATTGTCACCTTTGGTTATTTACCAGTCTCCTTAAGTAGAAAACCTTAAACACGATATCCACAAACTAGTCAAGAGCAAAAATAAAGCCTTGCTTTTATGTAACGGCTTACATGACCTCGGGATGTTACAAAGCGCTTTATATCAGATGAAGCAGTCGCTGTTAGAATGTAGAAAATGCAGCAGCCAGTTCTCAGAAATGTGATAATTACCAGATAATCTGTTTTAGTGATGTTGATCAAGCAATAAATATTGGCCAGGTCACCAAGGATAACTCCTCTGGTTCTCCTCAAAATTGCACCATGGAATCATCTACTTTGACCTTAGGAGAGCATGATGTGGAGATGCCGGCGTTGGACTGGGGTAAGCACAGTAAGAAGTCTCACAACACCAGGTTAAAGTCCAACAGGTTTATTTGGTAGCAAATACCATAAGCTTTCGGAGCAATGCTCCTTCGTCAGATGGAGTGGTCACTGTTCTCAAACAGGGCACAGACACAGAAATCAAATTACAGAATACTGATTAGAATGCAAATCTCTACAGCCAGCCAGGTCTTAAATGCACAGACAATGTGGGTGGAGGGAGCATTCAACACAGGTTAAAGAGATGTGTATTGTCTCCAGACAGTACAGCTTGTGAAATTGTGCAAGTCCAGGAGTCAAGCTGTGGGGGTTACTGATAATGTGACATAAATCCAACATCCCGGTTTAGACCGTCCTCATGTGTGCGGAACTTGGCTATCAGTTTCTGCTCAGTGACTCTGCGCTGTCGTGTGTCGTGAAGGCCGCCTTGGAGAACGCTTACCTGAAGATCCAAGGCTGAATGCCCGTGACTGCTGAAGTGCTCCCCCACAGGAAGAGAACAGTCTTGCCTGGTGATTGTCGAGCGGTGTTCATTCATCCGTTGTCGTAGCGTCTGCATGGTTTCCCCAATGTACCAGACAGGGACATGGTTTATTGTGTCGTCTAAGAGACAGCACCTCCAACAGCGCAGCACTCCCTGAGTGTTGTAATTGGATATGATACGGGACGTTTGTGGAGTGGCCTCTGGAGTGGGACTGGAAGCCACAACCTTCAAGCTCAGAATGCAACCCACTGGACCACAGCTGACACCCTGAGCATGGTACTCTTGAGGCATAACATAATAGTGCAAAATTTCCATGAATGGACGTCATGTAATTGAAGAACTATCCGATGACTGTTTGAAACTATTACTGATCTTTTTGCGTTCAGAGTTGTTTATTAATTCCAAATTCCAAATCACTTAACTTAAATGACCCAATAACTCAAATTTCCAAATGGTCAAACTACCCCTTTTCAACTTTGATTGTGTTGATGATTAAAATGAGCAGATAATTCAAATTTCTTTGTGCACAAAAGACAAACTCAAATTATCAGGAATAGATGGAAATCCTACTTGCTGCAGGATTTAATAACTCCCAATCAAAATGACAGCACCAAACATTTCCTGTGAGCTATTTTACAAACTAATAAAGTCGGCAAGATTGACACATAGGATCACAGAATCACTAAAGTGCAGAAAGAGGATATTTGTCCCATTGAGCCTGCATCGAAAACAATCCCACCCAGGCCGTAACCCCGTGTATTTACCCTGCTAGACCCCCTGGCATTAAGGGGCAATTTAGCATGGTCAATCAACCTAACCTGCACATCTTTGGAGTGTGGGAGGAAACCGGAGCACCCGGAAGAAACCCACGCAGACACGGGGAAGAATGTGCAAACTCCACACAGACAGTGACCCAAGACTGGAATTGAACCCGGGTCTCTGGTGCTGTGAGACAGCAGTGCTAACCACTGTGCCACCCCATATGAAATAAATCTTCTCAAAGCACTACAGTAACTCCTCTAACTGACGGAAGTTAGGTTAGTCAGGTGATGAAGGAACAGCGCTCCGAAAGCTCGTGATTCCAAATAAACTTGTTGGACTTTAACCTGGTGTTGTGAGACTTCTTACTGTGTCCACCCCAATCCAACGCCGGCATCTCCAAATCATGATGAAATATTTGCAAACCAGGTACGGAATACACGATACTCATGCACAATAGTTTTGTAAAAAAATAAGAAAATAGGACTGTAGGAATAGGTCAAGGTTCAGCCAGAGGTGTGAAAACTTCCCAATGGTAGAGAATTCCGGATACACCCCAAATCCCAACTTACCCACAGGTGTCTCGGTGTCATAAATAAAAATACAAGATGCTGGACATACTCCAACTCTGGCAGCATCTGTGGAGAGAGAAACAGTATTAATGGGCAGGATTCTCCAGTCTCGTCCGTGGCAGGACCCATTATGAGCGAGAACGGAATATTTGGCGTTCCAGCCAAAACTCCATTCGCTGTCAGCAGCACCGGAAAATCCCAGCCACAAACGAGGATGGAAGATTTTGACCAATGTTTTAGATCTGTAACTTTTCACCAGCTCTGCTCCTCTCTCCACAGATGCTGCCAGACCTGCCGAGTATTTCTGTTTTTCTATTTCAGATTTCCAACAGCTGTAGTATTTTGAATTAGTGTATCTGTGTTAACGTTTGTGTTTGTGAATGTGTGCCAGTGTTCACGTGTTAGTTCCTGACATGCTGTCTGTTAAGGTTAGGCTGTGGAGCTTGCAGCTACATGGGTCATTGAGAGAAATAGCATTGACACATTTAAGTGCCTGAGCACATGAGGGAGAGAGGAATTTGATGACAAGATGAGAGTAAGATAGGTGAGAGGAAGTTTATGTGGAGCGTAAATGCTGGCATAGACTTGTCGGGCTGAATGGCCTGTTTTGATGCCACAAATGTTTTATAATTCCATGTAAGGTGTGTATGTTAGCATATCTGTACATAAGTACCCAATATTTGTGTGTTTTCTTTCAGGGACGTGGGCATTGCTGGCTAGGCCAGCATTTTTATTGCCCAATCCTAATTGCCCTTGAGAAGGTGATAGTGAACCATCTTCTTGAACCACTGTATGTGGTTAGGGAGAGAATATCAGGATTTTGATCCAGTGACAGTGAAGGAGTGGCGATATATTTCCAAGTCAAGGTGGTGTGTGACTTAGAGTGGAACTTGCAGGTGGTGGTGTTCCCATGTGTCTGCTGCCTTTTTACTTCTAGGTGGTAGAAGGTTTGGAAGGCGCTGTTGAAGGAACCTTGGTGAGTTGCTGCAGCGCATCTTGTAGATGGCACACACTACTGCCATTCTGCATTGGTTGGTAGAGGGAGTGGTTGTTGAAGGTGGTGAGTGAGGTGCCAGTCAATGGGCTACTTTGTTCTGGGTGGTAAGCTTCTTGAGTGTTGTTGGAGTTGCACTCATTCAGGGAAGTGGACAATATTCCATCATTCTTCTGTCTTGTGCCTTGGGGATGGTGGGCAGGATTTGGGGGATGAGTTACTCTGATCTGTTCTTGTAGCCACAGTATTTATGTGGCTGATCCTGTTCAGTTTCTAGTCAATGTTTATCCCCAGGACGGTGATAGTGAGGGGTTTAGTGATGGTAATGCCATTGAGTGTCAAGAAAAAATGGTTGGATTCTCTCATGGAGATGGTCATTGCCTGACACTTGTGTGGCACAAATGTTACTTGCCACTTTTCAGCACAAATCTGGATATTGCCCAGGGCTTGCAGCATATTGATATGGACTGCTTCAGTATCTGAGGAGTCAATGATGATGATGATCATTGTGCAATCACCACTTCTGACCTTATGATGGAAGGAAGGTCACTGATGAAGTAATTGAAGATGGTTGGGCCTAGGACACCACCCTGAGGAACTCCTGCAGTAATATCCTCGGAGTGATTGACCTCTAAGCACTATAACCATCTTCCTTTGTGCTAGGTATGACTCCAACCAGTCGCGAATTTTCGCCTGATTCCCATTCCCATTGCTAAAGCTCCTTGATGCCACACTTGGCCGAATGCCGTCTTGATGTCAAGGGCAGTCACTCTCACCTCACCTCAGGAGTTCAACTCTTTTGTCCATGTTTGAACCAAGGTTGTAATGAGGTCAGGAGCCGAGTGGCCCTGTCAGAAGAGTGGCCTTGCTGTGAGAGACAGTAGGGCACATTTACATAATAAAAGGCTTGTATCTAGTGAATCACATGACCTCTGGACATTCCAAAGTGCTCTACAAAATTTTGAAATACTATTGAACTGGGGCAGCATTGCAGAGTGGGAAATGTTGAAATCACAGCAAATTCCCACGAACTGCAACCTGATAATGAGCAGATAATCTATTTTAGTGTGACCCACCACTCCCTGCTCTTGGTAGCTGTGTCATTAAGAAAGATAATGTGAGAGAAAATGAGGCTGAGGTTTAATGTCTCACTTGAAAGGTAACATCTCTGACAGTGCTGCACTCACTCAGCATTGCACTGATGGGCCAAGGTCAGGTGCTGTCTGACTGATTTGATTTTGATTTGATTTGATTTATTATTGTCACATGTATTAGTATACAGTGAAAAGTATTGCTTCTTGCGCGCTATACAGACAGAACATACCGTTCATAGAGAAGGAAAGGAGAGAATGCAGAATGTAGTGTTACAGTCATAGCTCGGGTGTAGAGAAAGATCAACATGGTGCGAGGTAGGTCCATTCAAAAGTCTGACAGCAGCAGGGAAGAAGCTGTTTTTGAGTTGGTGACCTCAGACTTTTGTATCTTTTTCCCGACAGAAGAAGGTGGAAGAGAGTATGTCTGGTGTGCGTGGGGTCCTTGATTATGCTGGCTTCTTTTCCGACGCAGTTGGAAGTGTAGACAGCGTTAATGTATGGGAGGCTGGTTTGTGTGATGGACTGGGCTACATTCACGACCTTTTATAGTTTCTTTATAGGTCTTGGGCAGAGCAGGAGCCAAACCAAGCTGTGATACAACCAGAAAGAATGCTTTCTATGGTGCATCTGGAAAAGTTGGTGAGAGCCGTAGCTGACATGCCAAATTTCCTTAGTCTTCTGAGAAAGTAGAGGCGTTGGTGAGCTTTCTTAGCTATAGTGTCGACATAGGGGGACCAGGACAGGTTGTTGGTGATCTGGACACCTAAAAACTTGAAGCTCCTGACCATTTCTGCTTCGTCCCCCTTGATGTAGACAAGGGCATGTCCTTGCTACGCTTGTGAAGTCTCTGGAGTGGGATTTGAACCTCCAACTTCTAACTGAGAGGTATGAGTGTTACACATTCGGCCTCAGCTCATACTGTACAGGAGCATTTCAAGTGGTATTTCTTCCTGCATTAAGTTTCATTCATCTGCTGCCAGAGTGTATTCCTGCAATAGTTCCTCAGCGTAGCATCCTAGGTCCACTTCAGACTCATTCTTCGTTTGATCTTTTACGTTGCTCACAAGAACATGAACCTTGCCGGGAGCCTGTCCGCAGAGGTTTAAGGACACAATGTGGGATTCTGCAGCAGGAGTATTGTGACAGGCAGGAGATATGAGACCACCTCCTCCTCATCAGAGAAACATAGAAGATAGGAGTAGGAGGAAGCCATTTGGCTCTTTAAGCTTGCTCCGCCATTCATCACGATCATGGCTGATTGTCCATATAGCCTAATCCTGTTTTCTCCAATAACCTTTGATCCCATTTGCCCCAAGTGCTATAAGCTAGCCATCTTTTGAATACATTCGATGTTTTGGCATCAACTACTTCCTGTGGTAATGAATTCCACAGCCTCACCACTCTTTGGGTGAAGAAAAGTCTTCTCATCTCCGTCCTAAATGGTCTACCGTGAATCCTCAGACTGTGACTCCTGGTTCTGGACACTCCATCGGGAACATCCTCCCCTCATCTACCCTGCATCTCTACTGTGTATAGGGCAGCTAAGGTCTCAGAAGTGGCTGAGTGGGTAGTGCTCTTCCCACTGGATCAGGCGGTTGTTGGTTCAAGCCCTAAATCAGGGACTTAATCCCCAAATCTAGACTGACATTACAGCACAGTACAAAAAGAGTGCTGCGCTGTCAGCAGTGCTGTTTTTCAACTGAGATGTGAAACTGCAGCCTTGTCCCTTTCACAAGTGACTGTAAAAGATCTTGTGGCACTATTTTAAGGAAAAACAGAGTAGTTCTCCCCAGTGTCCTGGCCAATATTTATTCTTCAGCCAACATCACCCTAAGAATCAAATTCTCATCATTTGCTGCAGTGATGTTTGTGGATCTTGCTGTGCACAATTTGGCTGGAGTTTTCCACACCAATGACCATGCTTACTTTGGGACATTCTGGGATGGCAAGAAGGTGCTACGCAAGTAAAAGTTCTTTCTTAGGGGGTCTGAAAGGGGCACCCTCAGCTGTACAGAGCCGGCAGACGCTTGGGATGTAAAAGGTTAAGAGCTGCTGTCTGCTCAGAGTCTCATTTACCAGAGAAGTCTGGCAGCCTCAGCAAAAGACCTGCTTAATGACATAAACTGAACATATAATACATTAACCTACTATACTAGTCTGCTTCCTCCGGCCCATTAAAAATGACCAGGTTATCGTCAGGACAAGCTTCGAATGAGTTCTTCCGAGTGAAATACTACCCTGTGCTCAATGTAATTACTTTAATGCTATTTTTTAATATCATATCAGCAAATTACATCGAGTCCCCACAGTGACACTTGTGTCTCAGGGAAAATTATCCCATCGCGTTCTGGTCTCCTGGGAAAATCAAGTGACACAATTGGCTGCAGCGCTCCGGCAATTAGCTCCCTCGCCACTAAAATAGAATCAAACCCCACAACGTTCAGACATGCCAACGGAATACAATGCCATAATACCCTGGGCTATAACACACACCTTGTTTACGATACATTTCAAATCTGTAGTGTGTCATTTTAGAAATTGTAATAAAAAGGGTGTGTGGGGAGGTAATTGTGCCAAGAATAAAATTGCAATTTATTTGTAATTAAGGGCTCGGTATAAACTCCTTTATTGATGTCTCCTTCATGACTACAGATTCAGTATCATAGAAACAAGAGGCCATTCAATCCATCTGCGTCTGTGCTGCCTCTTTAAAGGAGTTATCCAATTAGAACCCTGCTCTTTCCCCTATACCTCAGATAATCATTCCCTTTTCAAGGGGAAGCAACGTAAAACTCACTTTGTGGCAGGCTCCACAATTCTGCCTTCACAGGGGAGGGGAATCCCACATCGACAGCGAGTGCTGGTCAGATTCTCCAACTCTGCAGACTGCCTCTTCCCACTGGGAATGCAGGGTTTCCCCATTCGGGCCCTCAAACTGACAAACTTTGGAACTTGAGTGGGTCACTGAAGCCCCCTCAAGTGTAGAATTTAGGATCAGGAGTGGATGAGTCCGCCCCTGGAGCCTGCTGCCGCCTTCAATTAAGTTATGGTACATCTGTATCTCAACTCAATTCCTGTCAATACCTTTACCACTCCCCCCCGCAAACAAAATTCTATCAATGTCGATCTCGAAAGCTCCAGTTGTCCCCCAGCATTCATAAACATTTGGGGAGAAATTTCTAGACTTCTTCCACGGTCGTGTGCAAAACATGTTTCCTAATTTTCCTCCTGAAAGTTAGTGCTCCATTTTTAAGATTGTTCCTGATCCTATGACTAGAGGAAATCGTTCCTGTGTGGCTTTTTTCATTCATTTGTGGGATGTGAACATCAAGGGAGAGCCCAGCATTTGTTGGCCATCCCTAACAACTTTTGTGAAGGTGGTGGTGAGTTTCCATAATGGCTTGCTAGGCTATTTCAGAGGGGATGTGAGCGGCAACCGTATTGCCATGGGTCTGACGTCACATGTAGGCCCTGACCAGGTAAGAATGACAGATTTCCTTCCCTAAAGAACATTAGTGAACCAGTTGGGTTCTTACTTGGTTTCATGGTCACCATTACTGATACTACCTTTGTATTCCAGATTTATTTAATCAATTCAGTTCACAGATTGTTGATATAAATTGTGAACTCACATCTCCGGATTAGTATTCCAGGCCTCTGTATAACAGCCTAGTGCTTTAACCATCAGGTTACCGCACCCATAGTATGTATCTACCCTGGCATATTCCTTTTAATATTTTAAACACCTTAATCACATCACCCTGTAATCTTATTTATCCAAGGGAATACAAAACATGTTTAAGGAATATCCAAAGTTATGCAGTTTAGGTGGATTGGCCATGTTAAATTACCCTTTAGTCGCCAAAGATGTGTGGGTTAGATGGATTACGGTAAGGATTAGCCATGGGGAATGTGTGGGGTTATGGGATAGAGTGGGAGAGAAGGCTTGGGTAAGATGCTCTGTCAGAGATTTGGTGCAGACTTGATGGGCTGAATGGTCTCCTTCTGCACTGTAGGGATTCTATGAAACTCTACGAATGGAGATTGCATGGGCAGTGGCACAGTCGCACTGCTGCCTCACAGCTCCAGGGACCTGAGTTAAATTCCGGCCTTGGGTGACTGTGTGGAGTTTGCATATTCTCCTTGTATCCGCATTGGTTTGCTCCGGATGCCCCAGTTTCCTCCCACAGTCCAAAGATGTGCAGGTTGAGGGATTGGCCATGCTAAATTGCCCTTTAGTCTTCAAAGATGTGTGAGCTAGATGGATTAGCCATGGTAAATGTGTAGGGTTCCGGAATAGGGTGGGGGAGAGGGGCCTGGGTAAAATACACTCTGTCAAAGAGTCGGTGCAGACTCAAAGGGCTGAATGGCCTCTTCTGCACTGTCGAGATTCTATGATTCTATTACAACCCTCCGAGATCTCTGCACTCCTCCAATTCTGGCCCCTTGTATAATCTTGCTTATAACTGTTCCACCATTGGCTGACTTTTCTTCAGCTGCCTGGGCCCTAACTCTGGAATTCCCTCCCTATTCCTCACCACCTTCCACCTCTTTATTCTCCTTCCAGGCACTCCATGTAACCTGTCTCTTTGACCAAGCTTTAGGTAACCTGACGTAATATTTCCTAATGTGGGCTGGCATCTAAAGGTTTCCTGTGGAGTGCTTTAAGACGTTCTGTCTTTTATAAGGTGCTATATAAATATGAGTTGTTGTTGTTGAACATGGCAGGTTAAAATCTGCACAGCTTAAAAACATTCCCGATGTTTTAAGATTGTTTTGCAGTTGTAACAGAATGTGACATGGGTAGTCACAGATTAACCATAAATAAATAGATAGCATGTATTAAACAAAATCTGGAACAACAGAAATTCAACCCCAGTCTATGTGAAACGGTAGCTTTAAAAAGCAAACTCATAATTGTTGCCCTTTGATATGAAGATAAATTGGTGGCAATTGTGTTTAATATACATCAGCTTGAAATGACATCCATTTAATAAAGGCAATTACAGCTGTAACTAAGCTGAATGCCTTGTGTTCACATTTTTAAAAATTTGATATGCCTTACAAGGCATTGACATAGTGGAAATGTGCCTTAAATCCATTGCTTCAGCAAGTGCCAAAACATAAGGTGAATGGCCACTATTTCTAATCTCAATTGATGGTAAAACAGAATTCTTTAGTCATTAGGGTTATCTTCACATTCATTTGTGCTTTTTTAATTTGTGACCGTAGATGAATAAATTGTAAGTAAATTGCCTCTGGTGTTGTGCACAGTCAGTTAATGAAATTGTTTTTCTTATATGAATGAGAGTTTCAGCCAAGCAAGCCCCTGAGCTTTGGAATTCCTTTCCTAAACCTCTGTGCTTCCCCCACCTTTAAGACGCTTGTTGAACGTTGCTGTTTGAACAAGTTTGGGGTCACTTTACTTTAAAAACTGGAGAAAATGTGCAAATCTGGGGAAGAAGCGAGATGTTAGCCTCTAAGGAACTAGTAATAGACAAAAAAATGGTGCCCCTTACAAGTGGTCACATCAGGAGTGGCATGGATGTGGGTTCAAGCCCCACTCTCAAGACCCGGGCAGTATTCAAGGCAGTATTGTCCAAATTTGCCATCTTTCAGAAGATGTGGAGATGCCCGCATTGGACTGGGGTGGGCACAGTAAGAAGTCTCATAACACCTGGTTAAAGTCCAACAAGTTTATTTGGTATCACGAGCTTTCGGAGCGCTGCTCCTTTACCAATTCACCTGATGAAGGAGCAGCACTCAGAAAGCTCGTGATACCAAATAAACTTGTTGGACTTTAACCTGGTGTTAGAACAGCACAGCACAGCACAGGTCCTTCGGCCCTCGATGTTGTGAGACTTCTTACTGTATCTTTCAGAAGAGATGTTAAATCAAGGTCCTGTCTACCTGTCTTGGGTGGATGTTTAAAGATTCCAGGACATTATTCAAAGAAGGACCCTGGCTAACACTCACATCCAAAACAACACAGCAAGTCAATTATCCCAATAAGATAAAAGCAAAATACTGCAGATGCTGGAATCTGAAACAAAAACAGAAAACGCGAAAAAATCTCAGCAGGTTTGATGGCACCTGTGGAGAGAGAATAGAGCCAATGTTTCGAGTCTGGATGACCCTTCATCAGAGCTGAAGGCAAAGAAAATCAGACAAGATTTGTACTTAGGTTTAAGTATTCGTGTCTGTGGTGAACCATCGTTGGTTCCCACCAGGTAATACTGAGCCAGGGTCTGGCCAGTACTATGAGTCCGTATATATGTTACTGTTGGGGTTAGGGTTGGGCTGTTCTACATGTTACTGTTGGGGTTAGGGTTGGGCTGTTCTACCTGTAATATAGTTATTATGGTACATCCCAGTCGGGCTCAGCCTCCTGGGAGAGGTATAAATGTCACCGCTCTGTCTGGGACCCTTCAGTCTGGGATCGTGTATTATATATGGTAGCTCCATTGTAGTAGTCAATAAAAGCCTTTATTTCCTCGAGCATCTCTAGCCTCGTGAGTTATATCGCGCATCAGTGTCACAAGTAGGCTTACATTAACACCGCAATGAAATTACTGTCAAAATCCCCTAGTCACCACACTCCAGCGTCTGTTCGAGTACACTGAAGGAGAATTCAGCATGGCCAATTCACCAAACCAGCTCGTCTTTCAGACTGTGGGAAGAAACCAGAGCACCCAGAGGAAACCCGTGCAGACAAGGGGAGAACCTACAGACTGAGCACAGACAGTGATCCAAGCTGGGAATCAAACCCAGGTCCCTGGCGCTGTGAGGCAGCAGTGTTAACCACTGTGCCACCGTGCCGCACAATAAGAGTTTTTTTAAAATTTTCTTTGTCTTCAGCTCTGACAAAGGATCATTCAGATTGGAAACATTGGCTCTATTCTCTCTCCACAAATGCCCTCAGACCTGCTGAGTTTCTCCAGCATTTTCTGTTTTTATTACAATGATCTCAATGCTGGTAGTTGGAATAATGTTATCGGGCACAGATTGGCTACAACGTTTACCTGCAAAACAGCAGTGACTACACTGTAGCTCATTGGCTGTAAAACACTTGGGATGTCCTGCGATTGTGAAAGGCGCTATGTAAGTACAAGTTCTTCCTTTAATGTGGTTGAAGTGGTAATTCATAGAGTGTAGCACCATCTTGTGGAAGAACAGAAAATAACTTACAATGGGCTGACTATCAGTGTCCAGAACAGCAAATCCCACTTATTACATCATGAATTTTGATAAGCACATTAGACTGTCGTGTAGCCAGGAGGAGTAAGCTTTAATTTGATGACTACACAATGAGGGTAATATATTTTAATTTAAGCACTATAAGCCCATTGAGTGCTTAATTAACTTTACCCGTCTTTAGGGGAATAAAGGCAATTTTGATAGGGTCAAAAGGACCTGTTTCAATATCAAACAGTTTTACAGAGCAAATCCTTTTATCCAGCTTGGAGCCACTGATTAACACACAAAATTAACATGTTAGTAAAATTCATTTCCATGTCACTGGGGAAATTAAAATGCACGTGTACAAAAACATGATTACCTTAGGTATTGTCTGATACACTAAAATAATTTAATGATTTCTGTTTCCAATAACTATAAAAGTTTAAAGTGTATGCTGTGGTCGAATTTAATTGTACCAGGACATGCAGTAACAAAGTAGATGTTCACATCGTGTCCAACTTGTACTTATGCCGGGCCTTTAGAATGAAAGAAAGAACTTGCATTTATGTAGCGCCTATCTGGACTTGAGCTCATGATCCTGGTTGATGGTGCACCGCAGTATTTAAGGGGTCTGCACAATCAGAGGTGGCGTCCTTTGGTTGAAATTTTGAACAACATCAATTGCAATTGTATGGTCTTTAATGCAATTGAATATCCAAAGCATTTCACAAAGACATTATAAAATGTGACAACAAGCCACATAAATAGATATTAGGCAAGTGACTAAAAGCCTGATCAAAAGTTTTAAGGTTAAGAACATAGAAACATAGAAGAAGTAAGAAGTTAAGAACATAGAAACATAGCAGAAGTAGGCCATTCAGCCCCTCGAGCCTGCTCTGCCATTCAATTAGATCATTGCTGATCATCCACTTCAAAGCCACTTTCCCGTGCTATCACTTGATGTCCTTAGTATCTAGAGATCTATCAATCTCTGCCTTCAGCATACTCAATGATTGAGTTTCTACAGCCTTCTGGGGTAGAGAATTCCAAAGATTCACCTTCCTCTGAGTGAAGTAATTCCTCCTTATCTCAGTCCTAAATTGCTTTCCCCTTATTCTGAGATTGTTTCTCGAGATTTTCAATCTCCCAGGCAGAGGAAACATTCTTCCCACATCCATCTTGCCTAGCCCTAAAAGAATCCTGCAAGCTTCAATGAGATCCCCTCTCAGTTTTCTAAACTCTAGAAAATACATCTCCTCAATGTCTCCTCAGAGGACAATTTTGTCATCCCAGGAATCAGTCCGGTGAACCTTTGCTGCACTCGCACTGTGGCAAGTATATCCTTCTTTAGGTAAGGGGACCAAAACTGTACACAATACTCCAGGTGCAGTGTAACCAAGGTTCCATACAATTGAAGCAAGACGTCTGTATTCAAATCCTCTTGTGATAAAGGCCAATATACCGTTGATCTTCCTGAATGCTCGTTTGCACCTGCATGTTAGCTTTCAGTGACATATGAACAAGGACACCCAGGTCCCTTTGGACATCAACACTTCCAATCTCTCATCATTTAAGAAATACCCTGTACCTCTCACCAAAGTGGATAACCTCACACTTACTGACATTATGGGCGGGATTATACGGCCTCGCTTGTCCTGAAACCGGAAAATCCCGCCCAAGGTCAACGGACCTTTCCATTATCTGCCTCTCCCAATCTGATTCCCGTGGCAGGCGGGGCAGTAAAATTCTGGCCTATATTTCATCTGCCATGTTCTGACCCATTCACTAAGCCTGTCCAAATCCCTTTAAAGCCTCTTTGCATCATCCTCACACACATTCCCACATACCAACAAACTTGGGAATATTACATTTAGTCCCCAAATCCAAATCATTGATATAGATTGTGAAGAGCAGGAGCTCAAACACTGATCTTTGCTGTTCCCCACCTGCCAACAAGGGAATGACCCATTTCTTCCCACTCCCTGTAAGAAGCATCTGAAAGCAGAGGGAGAGATAGCAAGGCGTAGAGGTTTAGGGAGGGAATTCCAGAGCTTAGAACCTTGGCAGCTGAAGGTATCTTGGTAGCTGAAGGTATGGCCAGAAATAGCAAACCTGGTGATGTTCAAGGAGATATCATAGAATCCCTACAGTGCAGGAGGAAGTTACTCAGCCCATCGAGTCTGCACCAACCACAATCCCACCCAGGCCCTATTCCCGTAATCCCACATATTTACCCTGCTAATCCCCCTGACACTAAGGGGCAATTTAGCATGGCCAATCAACCTAACCCGCACATCTTTGGACTGTGGGAGGAAACTGAAGCATCCGAAGGAAATCAGAGCATCCGGAGGAAACCCACGCAACACGGGGAGAATGTGCAAGCTCCACACAGGCAGTGACCTCAGGCCGGAATTGAACCTGGGTCCCTGGCGCTGTGAGGCAGTAGTGCTAACCACTGTGCCACTGAGACAGGGAGGGATGAGGCCAGGGAGAGAGGCCAGCAGAGTTTTGGATAACCTCAAATTTACAAAGGGTAGAAGATGGGGAGCTGTTGAGAAATAAATTGGAATAGTCAAGTCTTGAAGTAAAACAGGGATGGATGAGTGTTTCAGCTGAAATAGGGCAAAGTCAAGTGATATATAGAAAAGAACCATAGAACCATAGAAAATTACAGCTCAGAAACAGGCCTTTTGGCCCTTCTTGTCTGTGCCGAACCATTTTTTGCCTAGTCCCACTGACCTGCACTTGGACCATATCCCTCCACACCCCTCTCATCCATGAACCCGTCCAAGTTTTTCTTAAATGTTAAAAGTGACCTCGCATTTACCACTTTATCCGGCAGCTCATTCCACACTCCCACCACTCTCTGCGTGAAGAAGCCCCCCCTAATATTCCCTTTAAACTTTTCTCCTTTCACCCTTAACCCATGCCCTCTGGTTTTTTTCTCCCCTAGCCTCAGCGGAAAAAGCCTGCTTGCATTCACTCTATCTATACCCATCAAAATCTTATACACCTCTATCAAATCTCCCCTCAATCTTCTACACTCTAGGGAATAAAGTCCCAACCTATTCAATCTCTCTCTGTAACTCAGCTTCTCAAGTCCCAGCAACATCCTTGTGAACCTTCTCTGCACTCTTTCAACCTTATTTACATCCTTCCTGTAACTAGGTGACCAAAACTGTACACAATACTCCAAATTCGGCCTCACCAATGCCTTATATAACCTTGCCATAACACTCCAACTTTTATATATGGTAGTGAAAATAGATGCTTTAAGCATTGGCATGGATACGAGATCAGAAGATCATCGCAGGATCAAAAGTGACAAGTTTCCAAACAGACTGGCTGAATCTCAAACTGTTACCAGGGAGAGGGATGGAGGCAATAGCTGGGGACAGAATGACTTCAGTCTTCTCAATTTTAAATGGCGGAAGGAATTTCTGCTCATCCAGTTCCAGATGTGGGATAAGCAGCAGTGGAGGAGCTTTTTCCAGAAGTGAATATGGAAGGACAAGGAGGGGGAAAGGGGATGTTATTGGAAAGTGATACAAGGATGTGGGAGGTGGTTGGAGAAGATTCCATGGCGTTATTTCGAAGAGGAGCAGGAAGGTGTGTAGACTGTGGAGCAGGAACCATTTGTGTCACTTCTTTCTGAGCTGTAGATTCTATGTAATTCCATGACATGAAACCCAGTGTTTGGGGGGTGGGGAGGGTCTGTCGTGTCTGACACCAGATTAGGCCCCAAATGCACACTGTAACAGTAACCTCTTCACAAAGTAAAAACCCACTTATCAGCCCCCAACAAAATTGCAACTTAAAACGTACCCTGGGTGTACTCCCCTTCTGTTTTCTCTAATCCACATTTTAAATATTCAACCATTTCTCTTCTTTGTGAAATAATCTTCAGAGGGAGCTCAAAAGACACCCTTAAATTACACAAAGTAATTACACTCCATAAGTTTTTGAACCCATTTTACAATCACTTAGTGAAACTAGTGGAAGGTTGGGACTTGTTGTCACGTATCTGGAGTGGCAGCCATTTTCTACCGCCTCCCCTGCTTGGCGAGGAAGAGAAAATATCAGTTGCATCCTCTGGGCTGAATTATAGGTGGCGTCAGAGTCACTGGCTGCCCAGCAGCCAATTAATGGCCAAAAGAAACAGCTCTCAACTTCCACTCAGTGTACAATTAAAAAAACTAAATATAACTTTAAAGAAATGATGCTGTACTGTTTAGAGTCCTGCCTCAGAGACCTGCTGGCCAATCAGAGGCCAGAAACTCCCCATCACTTTGGGACAGAGGCAATTGGATGAGGATTTGGGTTAAGTGTATGGGGGTCTTGTCAAACTGGCAGGCCTTAGGGAGGGTTTGAGGGGGTGGGGTTGGGCTTTGCGAGGTCATGAGTTGAGGGAATCATTGGGAGGTGGGTAAGTTAGGAGGGAGCTCTCCGTGTGACCCAGGTAAACCTGCTGGGCTGGGTGCTGGGCTTAGGCCTCTGCTGCCACAGGTCAAATCTTTATGGCAATAGTGGGATGAGACCCTTAAACTGGCACTGATTTCCCATTTAAGGTCCTTAATTAGCCCAGTGGTGGGCAGACCACCCAATGCGATTCCCATCACTGGTACAATTATACTGGGCAAGTAGGCAGTGGGCTTGCGGACGGAAGTGGAAAACTGGGTTTCATGTCATGAAGTTCTGTGCTCCATCTGTTTGACTTAATGAGCCACCCCATCTTCAAGAGAGGGAGCATTAAATCCAACCCATTGTGCATGTTGGGTCTACTGATTGAGGCATTAAGCATTGCAATCAAATTCCACTGCAATGCTGTATCATTTACAATGCTTACGATCACTTACGGTGCATTTTCAATGACTGGGTAATGGGAATTAAACTCCGCAGACCTTCCCTACCCCTGCCTACCCAACCTTATTCGAAAATCCCAAAATGCCCACATTCAGGACCTAACAAATGACCTTTCAGGCATTCCCACGTTTCATTGCTCCTGTTAGTTTTAATGAGCTGTCATCCTTTCAAGGGTCAGGTCTGCCTGTGACATATACTAAGTGTGCCGAGTAATTAATAGATTAGGGTAAAGGAAATACTAGCTCTTGCGATTGTGCATAATATTTGATGCTGTTCTTTATGTGGCCTGTAGACTCCTTGCCATGACAAGCAAATAGGAATCGATGGCCCAGATTTCTGTTCTTGGGTTGAGTGCTCAGATTCAGGAAATCTCCCGGCTCTGCAAATCTGACCTTTAAAAATGTCTGCCCGCAGCTCGGGTTTTTGGTCGGGGCAGGCAGGCTGAAAAAGGAGGCCAAGTGGGCAACACCAATGAGTGCAGAGGATACCTGGTACAGAGTCATGTGGAGGGAAGGCCTGCCTCTGTGCTCCAGCATGGTTTTCAAACAAATAAAAACCAATAATAAAATAAAAAACTTCACTTCAGCCTTCACTCCTGGCACCCACAAATCCCTGTGACCCATCCATGCCAATCTATGCCAACATATAGTCCCCTCCCATCCCACTGCCATCATATCCCTTATGTCAACCCAGGCCCCTCTACTCACTCCCCATGGCCCCATATGCCCCCATGCCAACTTAGTTCCAACTCATGCCTCCTATCAACCACCTTTTTCCAATGCCCTCCATATCAACTCATCTAGTATCCTTCAACAATTGTTGGCAACTTTGACATCTCCTTGTTTTGAAAACAGCACAGTGTTTTGGCAGCTGGGCAGTTTTCCAAAGCTAGACAGCACCTTAATCGTTCTTTGACAGCTCAACAGTACTTTGACAGCTGGACAATTATCTGACAGCTAGACACTTAATTAACAATTACAAAGAACAAAGAAAATTACAGCACAGGAACAGGCCCTTCGGCCCTCCAAGCCTGCACCGACCATGACAATTCTTTGCCAGCTGGACAGTTCTTTGACAGTGTGACAATTACAATGAGGTTTTTTTAAAATCCAGTCACGTTCACTTTTAACAATCCCAACAATCATGTTCCCAAAGGATGTCTTACCTCTCCCTGTCCCACCCCTGTGAAAATAGAACATGCCGTGTTCAAGTGTGAGACTTAGAATTTTCAGCAAAATTTTTGGGATTTTCGCCATTGTAGTCAAAATCTGGGCATATTCCTGGAATACATCTTCTTTTGCTAGACAATTGCAGTGTCATGGTTGCATTTTATCTTCACTATTGCAGAAGTTCTGATGACCTATTCTAACATAGGAATATGTGCTCAGTTTAGATTTTAAACAAGTGTATTTTTTCAGCAGCAAAACAAAGAAAAAGAAAGAAAAGCAAGTTTATTTGTTAATCACAAGTAAGGCTTACATTAACACTGCAATGAAGTTACTGTGAAATTCCCCTAGTCACCACAGTCTGGCACCTGTTCAGGTCAATGCACCTAACAGAACATCTTTCAGACTGTGGGAGGAAACCGGAGCACCCGGAGGAAACCCACGCAGACACGTGGAGAACGTGCAAACTCCACACAGACAGTGACCCAAGTTGGGAATAGAACCTGGGTCCCTGGTGCTGTGAGGCAGCAGTCCTAACCCATTGTGCAGAGAATTCAGAGGAATACTATACACCATTGTTTCAAATTCATTGGGAGGATTTTCTGGCTGCACTTGCCCCAAGACTGGAAATTCCCACCTGAGGTCATCGGACCTTTACATAGTCCGCCCCCACCCCCCCCGCCCGCTATGATTCCTGTGGCGGGAGGGTCAGGAAAAATCCCCCCATAGACTTTGGGAAATTTCCCTCTCAATCAAACACATTTTTGCATTGAATCTTTCTTCAGATTTACATATTTTAAACCAACAGTTTTCCTTAACCTGCCACAGTTGATCTTGTTTCATTTCATTATCAGTTAGTGACATAGATGGACAACTGTGTGAAATTCGGTAACTCATTTCATACAGTTAGAAGCAGTCTAGTCCCAGGGCGGGATTTTCTGGCTGCGTTCACCCCAAGCCCGGGAAATCCCACCCGAAGCCAATGGACCTTTGCATGGTCCTGTCCCGCCCGCTACGATTCCGGTGGTGGGCGGGACAGAAAAATTCCACCCTCTGAGTCAGAAGGTTTTCTGCCCCAATCCAGAGACCTGGGAGCAAAAGCCCAGGCAGACACTTGTGTAAGGGAGCAGTAATGCTGTGTGCTTGGAGATGCTATCTTTCAGACAAGATGTTAAGCCAAGGTCCTGTCAGCAATAAGGTGGATGTAAAGAATCCTATAGCCTTATTAGGAAGAAGTGGGGGGGGGGGAAGGTTTCCCCAGAGTTAGCAAAACAAATCTGGTCATTATCGCATTGCCGTTTGTAGGAGCTGGCTGTTCACCAATTGGCTGCCACGTTTCCTACATTACAACAGTGATTAAAGTTCCAAAAGTACTTAATTGGCTATAGAGCACTTTGGGATGTCCTGAGGACAGGAAAGACACTATATAAATGCAAGGCTTTCTTTTTTCTCTTTATAAAGGTTCCAATTGAGTTGTGAATCTGGGCTGCCATTTTGATCACAGACGACTGACAGACTGCGGTGGAGGTGTTAGCTAGAGCTCACAGAATCCCTACTGTGCAGAAAGAGGCTATTTGGCCCATCAAGCCTGCACCGACAACAATCCCAACCAGACCCTATTCCCGTAACCCCACATATTTACCCTGCTAATCCCTCTGTCACTAAGGGGCAATTTAGCATGGCCAATCCACCTAATCTAACCTGCACATTTTTTGGAGCATGGGAGGGAACCGGAGCACCTGGCGGAAACCCATGCAGACATGGGGAGAACATGCAGACAGTGACCTGAGGTCAGAATTGAACCCAGGTCCCTGGAGCTGTGAGGCAGCAGTGCTAACCACTGTGCCATCATGAAATGAGCCTTTTGGCAAATTTTCTCCTGACAGGGTTGGTTAAGAGATGAGCTTTGGCTGGGACATGACCAAAATCTTCTAATCTTCCTCAGGATATATAAAACCATCACCATGAAGGACTGATGGTCCTCAGAGGAATTAATTATTGAACGGGAGTCTCTTATTCATCTAAGATGTGGCATTCACCTTTGATAGTTCAAGGATGAGCAGAATAGGGAAACATTTATTACATCAATAATCAAAGATTTTGGTACTCAAAATAAGTTTACTCTTAAAGTTGATATTATGGTATTCTAGGTACAAGAGAATTCATAACCCAGTAGGATTTATGTAACATACATGAATTAGAAACATTAAAAATACATTAGATTGATGGATAATTAGTGAATCTTGTGATGCTAAAATTACTGTTGGTGATAGAATATTAATACACTAATTTAAGACCATAAGACCATAAGACATAGGAGCGGAAGTAAGGCCATTCGGCCCATCGAGTCCACTCCACCATTCAATCATGGTTGATTTCAACTCCATTTACCCGCTCTCTCCCCATAGCCCTTAATTCCTCGAGAAATCAAGAATTTATCAATTTCTGTCTTGAAGACGCTCAACGTCTCGGCCTCCACAGCCCTCTGTGGCAATGAATTCCACAGACCCACCACTCTCTGGCTGAAGAAATTTCTCCTCATCTCTGTTCTAAAGTGACTCCCTTTTATTCTAAGGCTGTGCCCCCGCGTCCTAGTCTCCCCTGTTAATGGAAACAACTTCCCTACGTCCATCCTATCTAAGCCGTTCATTATCTTGTAAGTTTCTATCAGATCTCCCCTCAACCTCCTAAACTCCAATGAATATAATCCCACGATCCTCAGACGTTCATCGTATGTCAGGCCTACCATTCCTGGGATCATCCGTGTGAATCTCCGCTGGACCCGCTCCAGTGCCAGTATGTCCTTCCTGAGGTGTGGGGCCCAAAATTGCTCACAGTACTCCAAATGGGGCCTAACCAGTGCTTTATAAAGCCTCAGAAGTACATCTTTACATTCTTTTATCCACTAACCTGATTGCAATATCTCAGAATCATTGACTCTTACAATTCAGAAGGTGGCCTTCTAACCCATTGTACCTGTAAGGGCTCCTTCAAAAAGTTACCCAATTAGAACTGTTCCCCTGCTCTTTTTCCTCATAGTGTTGCATTTTCTCCCTTTTCTCGATTATATCCAATTCTCTTTTGAAAGTTTTCATTGAATCTGCTTCCGCCACCTTTTCAGGCAGTGCATTCCAGATCGCAACTCGCTGTGTAAAATTATTCTCATCTTCTCTCTGGTTCTTTAGGTTCCGTTGCTGACCCATCTGCCACTGGAAATAGTTTTCCATCTGCTACTGGAAATAGTTTTCCATTGCCAAAATGATTCCTAATTTTGAACACCTCTATTAAGTCTATCCTTAGCCTTCTCTATTCTGAGAAGGCCTGGGGTCAAATGGGTAAAAAAAAGACTTGAGGCTGATTTATACGTTGCTCCGCTGTCATGTTTGTAGTTGGTGGGTGGAGGTAAAATTTCTCGAATGGGCTTCCCGCTGCCATCCCGCCTACCTGACCTCTTTTCAATTTTACACTGGGTCGGGCAAGGCCTAGGCTTGCTGGCCTGCCCTTGACCCAATTGAGGCCCTTAATGGCCAATTACTGACCACTTAAGGGCTGTTTCTCGCTGCCTCAATTTTCAGGCCAGCAAGAGGAGTTCCAGGGCGGGCAAGGGGAACCTGAAAATAAACCTCAGGGGGGGCCACCCCCATCAGCAGTGTCCATTAACATTAGGCGCACCCCCCCTCCCCACCTCACCGTGAGGTCCGGTCACTTCAGGCCCTCCCTCCCTCTCCAGTCTCCACCAGCACCCTAATCTGCCTCTGCCCAACACCCCCCCCCCCAAGTCTCGCCTACCCCCCCCCCCCCCCCCCCCCCCCCCCGCCCCCCCCCCCCCCCCCCCAACCACCCACCACCCAAAGACCCCCAAAACTTGCCTGGTCCTGGACCCAGGATTTAGGATCTGGGAACTGCATGTAATCCAGTTCTGTCCACTGCAGGGGCTAGAGAGCTACTGGCCAATCTGATGGCTGGCAGCTGTATGAGGTGGGATGTCCTCTCAAGTGAGGGGCAGAGGTCCCCCTTCCAGCTAATCAATGCTTGGTGGAGCATTAAATGGCTGTGGGACAAGCAGCACCAGCAGGGAAGTGTTCCCTGTTGACTCTTCGGATGGTGGGAAGAGAAACCCTGTCATCCTAAAACTCCAGGCCTTGTATTTACATAGCAATTTTCATGACGTCAGGACATGCCGATATCTTTACACCCAATTAAGTACTTCTTTAGTGTCATTACTGTTGTAATGTTGGAAATGCAGCAGCCAATTTGTGCACAGCAAGCTCCAACAAACGGCAACATGATAATGTCCAAATCGGCTGTATTTTTACCTGTGGTGTAGATAGACGTCACAAAATAAAATGTACCAAAGCATCAAGGATAACTCCCCTGCTCTTCAAAGCAGCACTTTGATTGCTTACATCCACTTGAGAGGGGTGGGGCCTCAGTTTAGCATTGCATCTGAAAGACAGCACCTCTCATTCTTTGGCATTCAGCCCTGCACTGGGATGTCAACCTTGATTTCTGGGCTCAAGCACTGGAGTTGGGCTTGAACCTACAACCTTCCAACCCCAAGGTGAGAGTGCTACCAACTGAACCATGGTCGATACAGGAATAGACTGCTGACCTCTGTAAACAGCTGTCCTGAGTTGACAACAGGAAGGACAAACTCAGAGATAAATATTCTGTTTTTTTTATTCATTCGTGGGACATGATGTCACTGGCTGGTCAGCATTTATTGCCCATCCCTTGGAGGGCAGTTGAGAGTCAGCCACATTGCTGTGGCTCTGCAGTCACATGTAGGCCAGGCCAGGTAAGGACCACAGATATCCTTCCTAAAGCGCAGTGAATCAGATCTGACAATTGACAATGGTTTCATGGTCATCAGTAGATTTTTGATTCCAGATTTGTTTTAAATGGAATTCAAATTCCACCATCTGCGGTAGCTGGATTCAAACCCAGGTCCCCGGAACATTAGCTGAGTTTCTGAATTAATAGTCTAGTGATAAAACCAGTAGGCCATAACCTCCCAGACCAATGGTGGCTGACAGCAGGGGAGTGGTGGCCTTTCCTTGCAAGTTGTCTTTGAATGATTGGTCGATGAGGCTTTTTTAACAACAGTATTAGACTCGAGCATTTTACAGTAGCTTGTTTCAACTTCTATTGAACCTTTTTGCTTGCTATCAACATTCCCAAAATGAGTCACCTCAATTCCTTTTTGTTTTGTTACATAAACTGCATTGACCCTGTGGCCCCTTTGTGAAAATATCACATGCCATATGTGTAACTGCAGTTTTTTTGAGAAATGAAGGCCTGTGCTTTGAACCCCCAATCGATCAGTCCCTTCATCTTCCATTTCCCAACAAATTGTATTTATACTCCCCGCATTTGCATTTCTTGCATTTACGTAGCACTTTTCACGACCACTGAACATCTCAAAGCAATTTACAAACAATGAAGTACATTCAAAGTGTGTTCACTGTTGTAATGTAGGAAACATGGTGGCTACAGAAAGCTCCCACAGATAACCTGATTTTGGTGATGTTGAGTGAGGGATCAATGTTGGTCAGGACACCAGCGATAACTCCCCTACTTTTCTACAAAATAGAACAGTAAGAAGTCTCACAACACCAGGTTAAAGTCCAACAGGTTTATTTGGAATCACGAGTTTTCGGAGCATTGCTCCTTCATCAGGTGACCTGTCGAACATCGGCATCTCCACATCATGTCTACGAAATGGAGCCATTGGATCTTTTGGGGTCTCAGTGTAACATATTTGAAAGACAGCACATCCGACAATGCAGCACTCCCTTATTACTGCCCTGGAGTGTCAGTAAATAGCATCTTTATCATAGTTACATGATTCAAAACGCTTCATGGGAACAATCGCACAACAATTTGAGATGGAGCCGCAGATATTAGGACAGATAATCATAGAAATCATAGAAACCCTACAGTACAGAAAGAGGCCATTCGGCCCATCGTGTCTGCACCGACCACAATCCCACCCAGGCCCTACCCCATATCCCTACATATTTTACCCGCTAATCCCTCTAATCTACACATCCCAGGACACTAAGGGGCAATTTTAGCATGGCCAATCAACCTAACCCGCACATCTTTGGACTGTGGGAGGAAACCGGAGCACCCGGAGGAAACCCACGCAGACATGAGGAGAATGTGCAAACTCCACACAGACAGTGATCCAAGCCGGGAATCGAACCTAGGTCCCTGGAGCTGTGAAGCAGCAGTGCTAACCACTGTGCTACCGTGCCGCCCCGCTGTGCCACCGTGCCGCCCCACTGTGCTACCGTGCCGCCCCAAGCGGAAGCTTGGTCAAAGAGGTAGGTTTAAAAGAGTGTCTTAAAGGAGGAAAGAGAAGTAGAGAGGAGCAGAGGTTTATGGAGGAAATTTCAGAGCTTAGGGTCCAGACAAACAAAGGCATGGCCTCCAATAGTGATGTGAATAATATTGTGAATGCTCAAGGGACCAGAGGAGCACCGAAATCTCAGATATTTGTAGGGCTGGAGAAAGTATTGTTATAAAGGGATACCAAGGCTGTGGAGAGATTTGAACACAGAGATAAATTTTGGTGTTGCCGGACCTAGAGTCAATGTAAGATAGGGTGTTAAGTTTAAAGTTTATTTATTAGTGTCACAAGTAGCTTACATTAACACTGCAATGAAGTTACTGTGAAAATCCTCTAGTCGCCACATTCCAGCACCTGCTTGGGTACACTGAGGGAGAATTTAGCAAGGCCAATGCATCTAACCAGCATGTCTTTTGGACTGTGGGAGGAAACCGAAGCACCCAGGGGAAACCCACGCAGACACAGGGAGAACGTGCACAGACAGTGACCCAAGCCGGCAATCAAACCAGGGTCCCCAGCACTGTGAGGCAATGGTGCTAACCACTGTGCCACCGTGAATGTAAACTTAAGGTTGAATTTTACATGGAGGTGTCAGCCCTGGCAGACAGGACCAGATTTTATGGTTATCAGGTTGTGATCCCACCCCAGTAAAGGAGGATGTTCCGCTGACCAATCAGCGGGCTGACAACTCTTTAGACCCATCAACACCACTTGGGAGCAGTGGCTATTTTTAGCATTGTAGTCAGTCCCCAATGAGGAGGCGGATTGGAAGTTGAGTTGGGAAGTCCTGCTGGGCCTGTCAGACAGGTCCCGCTGAGGAGGTTTGGGGCAAGAACTGACAGAACTCCCAACATGTGGCTAATGTATCTGCAGCAAGCAATATTTAAACTCAGAGCTCTTACTATGTCGCAAGTTATACAGATCTTATTTAAGCATCATAAAATACCGACTCTGTGGGCTGTAATCCAATTTCTGAGTCAGATATTCAAGTCCCACTCCATTGACTTGAGCTGACACTTCAGCCCAGCACTGAGGGAGTGCTATACTGTCAGAAATACTGTTTTCCATAGGAGATATTCCCTCTATGATGGACATTAAAACAACCTCTGACACTCTTTCAGTGAAGGGCACGGTGGTTAGTACTGCCGCTTCTCAGTGCCAGGGAACTGGGTTCAATTCCAGCCTCGGGTGACTTTCTGTGCAGAGTTTGCATGTTCTCTCCGTGACTGCGTGGGTTTTCTCCAGGTGCTCCAGTTTACTCCCACAGTCCGGAGATGTGCAGAGTTAGGTGGATTGGCCATGCTAAATTTCCCCTTAGTGTGAGGAGGATTTGCAGGATGAATATGTGGGGTTACGGGGATAGGGCCTGGGTGGGATTGTTGTTGGTGCAGGCTCAATGGGCCAAATGGCCTCCTTCTGCACTGTAGGTATTCTATGAGTTATCCCTGGTGCTCTGGCTACTTTTGCTACCAAATAAACCTGTTGGACTTTAACCTGGTGTTGTTAGACTTCTTACTATTCAATCAACAGGTGTCTTCCTGTGTCTGCATGGGTTTCTTCCGGATGCTCCGGTTTCCTCCCACAGTCTGAAAGGCATGCTGGTTAGGTGCATTGGCCATGTTAAATTCTCCCTCAGTGTACCCGAACAGGTGTCAAAGTGTGGCGATGAGGGCATTTTCACAGTAACTTCATTGCAGTGTTAATGTAATCCGATTTGTGACACTAATGATTAAATGTTGCTATAACAGATCATTATAACAGTCTGTTTGTGGGAGCTTGCTGTGTATGCCATGTTTCTTATATTACAACAATAATTGCACTTTATAAGTACTTAATTGGTTGTAATGTGCTTTGAGCTGTCCTGAGGTTGTGGAAGGCGTTATATAAATTATTTTTTCCCCCCGCACCGCAGGGCCAGTAAACAAATGGTTAAAAAGTAAGCAAGCCTTCTTGATGATCCAGTATTGTCAAAGCTCACAACTAACAGACCTGAACTTAACCCCTCCTCCTCCTCCATCTCTCCCTCAGGGACAAGATTGCTCATCTCAAATAGGTCATGTTTCTTTTTGCATCGTTGAAGCGTATCGTGTGTTGGGTCAATCAAAGAACAACATTTAATAGCGTCCATGGAGACATTGGGGAGCTGGGCTGTCCCACCCCCTGAACTCCGGAGGCAAGTATGAGTGATTTTGTTTTTGCAGTCAATTGCGAGGGACGGGGGGAAAAGAGAGAGGGGAGGGAGGTTTGGGGAAGCAGTTACAAAAATAAGCTGACAAATTTGCAGCTCTGGCTAATAAATTCCACCAAATGTCTTAATTAAGACTAAAGTCCCCTGATGGCACGAATCAACAAAGACTGGTGACGTGACAGGCAGCTGCCACACTCCGCAGCCATTGGTGACATTAAATTCAGAGTGTCTTTTAACACACCGGCGTGTGGTCCTTTATAAAATAAGTCAGGTGCACACAAAAAAATTCTGCATTCCTTGATCTCCAAGTTAGTGTCAGATCAGAAATCGAGATCTTCTGCGTGTTTTTTAAATAAAAGTCCCTCATGAATGTTGTTCCCTCCCCAATACAAACAGCACTGAAAAGCCCCAATGCAAATGGAGATGAATGGAGCCCAAGCCACTGAGGTAATTAAAAATGTATTTTCCGTCTCCAAGTAATTGAATTGTGTACAATCCGCAAGTTAATGAGGTCATCTTCCCTCACGTACCGACAGGAAACCAGGAATAATTATTTCTCGATTTTTCCTTATGTAGCAATTAATTTTAACCATTCTACTCTGCCCCCTTTACCTCCCCCCCCCCTTCTCCCCTAGCCCCCCTCCCTCCCAACCCCCACTCACTTCTCCAGCCCACTCAGTCAAAATGACGGCTGACCCAAATTGACAAGCCGATTGATACGACAAGAGGCGCTGGAGCTGCCGAGGCACACAAGGCAATCAAGGGGCTCCAGCTGTTCCCGGCAAAGCATTTCCAGGTGAATGTCACCTGGGATTTTGCATTCTGCCACTCCGGAGGGCGCGGGACGTGCGGCAGTTGCTGACAGCACATCTGGTGCCAGGTGGGCCGAAGGAGTGATTATAGGGGAGGGGGGGGGGGGGGGACCAGAGAGGGGAGGAGCTAACCCTGGAGTCTTCGTTGGTGAGGAGGCAGAAGTTTTAGTTTAGTTTACTTTATTTATTAGTGTCACAAGTAGGCTTACATTAACACTGCAATGAAGTTACTGTGAAAATCCCCTTGTCGCCACACTCCGGCACCTGTTCGGGCACACTGAGGGAGAATTTAGCATGGACAATGCACTAATCAACACGTCTTTCGGACGAAACCAGAGCACCCAGAGGAAACCCACGCAGACACGGGGAGAACGTGCAGACTCCCCACACACAGTGACCCGAGCCAGGAATTGAACCCGGGTCCCTGGCGCTCTGAAGCAGCAGTGCTAACCACTGTGCCACCCCTAGGGAAGATGGGAGGTGAAAGAAAGCATCCCGGCCAACCCCCAATAGTTAAATAAAAGGCAGCTGTCAAAAAAGGGGCTTGATGTTTGCTTTACCTCATGAACCATTAAAATTAACTCTCATCGGAAACTCACTGTTTCACAGTCGGCCTATCTCAGTTTAAGCAGCAGCTATTTTTTTTAATGGAAATGATTGGATTTTCTCTGGAAAATAGATACGGTCATCATGTCACCAACCAGTATTGGTCACCTTTTCAAATCAGTTTTATTTAATTTGCTCTTGGGGTGTGGGTGCCAGTGGCAGGGCCCTTGACAATGTGATGGTGAGCCACCTTCTCGACTGACTGCCTCACTAGGCCATTGCTGTCACAGGTAGGCCAGACTGGATAAGGATGGCGGATTTCCTCCCTTGAAGGACACTAGTGAACCAGATAGGTTAATTGTCACTGTCTGGAAATAAAAGTAGTACTAAGAGTAGAAGCTGTCTGCTGTATCTAAGTGCCGGGCATTCCGACCTCGTTCGCAGCCGGGATTCTCCCGGCCCGCTGCAGTGAACAGAGATTTGGCTGAGCGCCAACTTCTCCATCCTCACTGGTAGCGGTGGAGGGGTGTGAACGGCCGAAGAATTCCAGCAGGGGAGGCAGTGGTGTACTGGTATTGCCACTGGACTAGGAATCCAGAGACCCAGGATAATGCTCTGAAGACCAGGGTTCAAATCCCAGCATGGGAGAGGGTGAAATTTGAATTCAATAAAAATCTGGAATTAAATGTCTAATGGCGACCATGAAACCATTGTTGATTTTCTTTAAAAAAAACCATCTGGTTCACTAATGTCCTTTAGAAAAGGAAATTTGTCATCCTTACCTGGTCTGGCCTACATGTGTCTCCAGACCCACAGCAATGTGGTTGACTCTTAAGTTGCCTCAGGGATGGGCAATAAATGCTGGCCCAGCCAGCGAACCTCACATCCCACGAATGAATAAAAAAAACCCTCTTGTCTTTGCGTTGGAAGGTTGAGGATTCAAGCCCCGTTCCAGGGATTTGAGCATCAATATCTGAGAAGACAATCCAGTGACTTGATCAAATTGCTCGCTCCAATGGTCAATCGGTGGCACAATGGTTGGCACTGCTGTCTCACAGCGCCAGGGATACAGGTTCAATTCCGGTTCGGCAGATTGGCCGTGGTAAATTGCCCCTCAGTGTCCAAAGATGTGTAGGTTAGGGGGATTAATGAGGTAGATGGATGTGAGGTTATGGGATCGGGCAGGGGGTAGGCCTGGGTAAGATGCTCTTTCAGAGAGTCAGTGCAGACCTGATGGGCCGAATGGCCTCTTTCTGCACTGCTGAGATTCTATGATTCAATGATTCTAAAAGTGAGCACAGTCATTGTTTGTGATTCATTTCAGGTTGTGGCTGTCTGTGACTAGAATGAGCTACAAATAAAGCTGAAGCTGTTCAACTTTATTTCCGTGGATGCCTTTCGCTGCAGGGTTATGATTCTATTCATTGATACTTGTACTTGCTAAACTGTCAATTCCCTTTCACTGCTCATTTGTACTTTGCTGCTTCTGGTGTTCAGGCAAATTCTATTATTGTGTAATTTCTGTTGCTACAGCATTATCCTCTTGGCCAAGTCATTATTGTAAATGAGAATTGGTTCTTGATGGACTCACCTGGCCAAATAAAGGTTAAATAAAGTGGTGAAGGAATGCCTGTCAGTTCAGATGCTAAATACAGACCTCACCTTCTCTGCTTCTCCAGTGATATCCAGGATACAATTCTCCATAGCGGTCGAGTGCAGAGGTCAGAAACAGGCAAGGAGACTATGCTAAACTTTTAAACTTCACAAGTTTGCCCTCAGCTGGAGTATTGTGCACAATTCCTAGACCTCACGCTATAAGATGGATGTCAAGTCCGTGTAGGGGGAGCAGAGTAGATTTAGCAGATGACACCAGGGATGATGGATTTCAGTTATATGGAGAGATTGGGGATAATTCTTCTTAGGGCACAGAAGACTACTTAAGAGATTAAATAGCGGAATTGAAGAGCTTTTATAGAGTACTAGAGGATTACAGCATGGAAAAAGGCCCTTTGGCCCAACTTGTCCATGCCGATAGAGCTTTTGATAGAGTAAATAAAAATAATCTGGGGTTAGAACCATTGAATCCTTACAGTGCATAAGGAGGCCATTTGGCCCATCAGGTCTGCATAAACTCTCAGAAAGTGCATCTTACCGAGGCCTACCTACCCCCACCCCTATCCCTGTAATCTCACGCATTTACCATGACTAATCTACCTAATTTGCACATCTTTGAACACCAAGGGGTAATTTAGCATGGCCAATCCACCTAATCTGCACATCTTTGGACTGTGGGAGGAAACCGGAGCACCCGGAGGAAACCCACACAGACACGGGGAGAACGTGCAAACTCCATACAGTCAACCAAGGCCGGAATCGAACCTGGGTCCCTGGTGCTGTGAGAGGCAGGAGTGTCAACCAAGGTGCCACTGTGCTGCCCTTGAAGCATTTTGGATTGCAGACGGTGACGGACTGGGGGGGTTTGGGGTGAGGGGGGGTGGGAGGTTGTGGGGGGGGGGGGGGGGGTGGGGGGGGGAGGTATAGATCTAGTCGGATGTGGTGTGGGTCGGCCAAGAATGACTTTCATGTTCAGAGTCACAACAACTTGCATTTATAAAGCACCATCTTATATCAGTGTAAGCAAACAGAATTTGGCACTGAGCTGCTTGAGATGTTAAGGCAGGTGGCCAAGAACTCAGTTAAAAACAAGGAGGAGAGAGAGGAAACATGGGGAGACGAGACTTAGGAAGGAAATTCCAGCTTCCCACCTAACTCATCATACCAATTTCTCAACCCGCTGCCAATCCCTTTGCCCTGAACGTGTTTACAACATACTTGCCGACTGTTCAAATTCCAAGTTATTATTTAACGCTGAAAGCTGGAATCTGGGCCGTGAGGGACAGGGAATGATTTAGGTGGGTGGGGGGGAGGGGGGGAATGGGAATATGCTGGGAATGCACCAGGGGTTGTGGGAATATTGGACAGGGACAGTTTTATGGGTGTAAAATATAGTGGAGTAGGAACATCATGGTGGGCCAAAGGTTACCGTGCCTTTTCAGAGACAAAGTAATTGCGAGAAAGGTTATGGATATTCTGTGAATTTTAGTCCATTGCTGCCTGAGCAGTAGTAAAATTCACATCTAGGCCTCTAATTAGGAAAGGAAAGGAACAGTAAAGGAATTCAGGGTTATGATGAGCGGGCGGGTAAGTGGAGCTGAGTCCACAAAAAGATCGCCATGATCTTATTGAATGGAGCAGGCTTAAGGGGCCAGATGGCCTACTCCTGCTCCTAGTTCTTATGTTCTTAAGAAACCTCACTGCGGCTGACACCTGTTGGATCTCTAAGTGCAGTACTGAGGGAGTGCTGCACTGTCCAAGGTGGTCTGCTTCAGATAAGCTGTCAAATTGAGGCCTCGTCTGAACTCAAGTTTTGCAAAAGAATGCAAGGTGCTATTTCGAAACAGAGCAGTGGAGTTCTCTCCAGTGTCCTGGCTGATTTTTTATCCCTTAACCGACTTCACATAAATAAATGATCTGCTCATTATAACATTGCTTTTGTGGGAGCTTGCTATGCACAAATTGACTGCCATGTATCCTACATTACAGTGCAGCAATTTGCCAAGGATTCTTCAACAGCACCTTCCAAACCTTTGACCTCAATCACCTAGAAGGGGAAAGGCAGCAGTCACGAGGGAATACCATCACCTGCAATTCACCCTCCAAGTTACTGACCATCCAACTATTCCTTCACTGTCACTGGGTCGAAACCTTGGAATTCCCTTCCTAATCATCGAATAGAATCATAGAATCCATACAGTGCAGGAGGAGGCCATTTGGCCCATCGAGCCTGCACTAACAACAATCCCACCCAGGCCCTATCCCCGTAACCCCACATACTTATCCTACAAATCCCCCTGGCACTAAGGGGCAATTTAACCATGGCCAATCAACCTAATCCGCACATCTTTTGATTGTGGGAGGAAACTGGAGCACCCGGAGGAAATCCACATAGACACAGGGAGAATGTGCAAACTCCACACAGACAGTCACCTAAGGCTGGAATTGAACCCAGGTCCCTAGAGCTGCGAGGCAGCAGTGCTAATCACTGTGTCACCGTGCTGCCCACTAATCACTGAGCGTGTACGTACATCAGATGGACTAAACTGGTTCAAGAAGGCAGCTTACCACCAGCTTCTCAAGAACAATTAGGGATGGGAAACAAATGCTGGTCTTGCCAACAACACTCACACCCCAAGAACCCTAATAAAGAAAATCACAAGAATGACTAAACTTCAAAGCATTCTCTGACAGTAAAGCACTTAGGGTCATTCTGAGATTATAAAAAAATGCTATATAAATTTCAAATTCTATCCTTCCTACATTTGCAGACATTGGATGAAGGTAGGTTTAAAACTGAACAATGATCCTTCATCCATTAGCTAAATCAACCAGCCTCTGGACACTGATGACTTTGACTCAATGTGTGGACAACAGTTGCTTGACTGAAGTATTAAAACACAACAGGTTTCTGTGAATCTAGATCTCAACAAGGAGTCACCGCTTTTGTGAAAGGGAGAGAGGAGGGGGAAAAAAAGACAAGGAATAGTATCAACTTTTCTTTAATAGTTAACAGTTAACAGTATTGACGGGCCCTTGTTTTGAGATGCCAGGACATAATTCACTGCTCAATCAGTGTTCATTCCCCAGACACAAAATGCCCAACTTTGTTTTGATGCAAAAAGAAGTTTGTAATATTGGGACCATGATAAAATGTTGAAGCAGAGATGATGTTGACAGATTGATATTCTATTGATCTGAGATTTTTACAATAGGAAGTGCAGACGTCTTCCAGATGAAAATTAACAGCAGGCCCTCCAATGTCCTTTAACTACACTGAGGTGCCATTTTCAAATACTGTGCGCACCCACCAAAGGGGCTAGTGACCAGGTAGCAGGCCATTTTTACATCAGCCACCCAAATTTCCTTGTCCCCCTCACCTACTCTAATCACCTCCTTCTAAACTTGCAACCCTCTTCTCTCAGGTCCAACCCTGACATTGTCACTAAACCTGCCGACAAAGGTGGTTTAGTTGCTGGTTTTCAAACAGAACTTTATCTAGTGGAGGCAGTCTCTGTCCTTTACTGATCCCTGCTGCAGTGCAGTTCCTCAGTTCCTGCTGATTCCTCAGGTGTGAGCTTAAATCAACAGACATTTCACCACGGGGGTGACATCACAAACCTAAACCCAGCACCCACGTATTTTGTAGCTCTTCCAAAAACATCAGAGAGGAAATATTCTCAATTCTATAACTTCAACTTTGACTGTAACTTTTAATACTAGCAGATTTGTGATTTTTATTAATGACTTAGAGGAGGGGGCTGAAGGGTGGATCAGTAAATTTGCTGATGACACCAAGATTGGTGGAGTAGTGGATGAGGTGGAGGGCTGTTGTAGGCTGCAAAGAGACATAGATAGGATGCAAAGCTGGGCTGAAAAATGGCAAATGGAGTTTAACCCTGATAAATGTGAGGTGATTCATTTTGGTAGGACTAATTTAAATGTGGATTACAGGGTCAAAGGTAGGGTTCTGAAGACTGTGGAGGAACAGAGAGATCTTGGGGTCCATATCCACAGATCTCTAAAGGTTGCCACTCAAGTGGATAGAGCTGTGAAGAAGGCCTATAGTGTGTTAGCTTTTATTAACAGGGGGTTGGAGTTTAAGAGCCGAGGGGTTATGCTGCAACTGTACAGGACCTTGGTGAGACCACATTTGGAATATTGTGTGCAGTTCTGGTCACCTCACTATAAGAAGGATGTGGAAGCGCTGGAAAGAGTGCAGAGGAGATTTACCAGGATGCTGCCTGGTTTGGGGGTAGGTCTTATGAGGAAAGGTTGAGGGAGCTAGGGTTGTTCTCTCTGGAGCGGAGGAGGCTGAGGGGAGACTTAATAGAGGTTTATAAAATGATGAAGGGGATAGATAGAGTGAACGTTCAAAGACTATTTCCTCGGGTGGATGGAGCTATTACAAGGGGGCATAACTATAGGGTTCGTGGTGGGAGATATAGGAAGGATATCAGAGGTAGGTTCTTTACGCAGAGAGTGGTTGGGGTGTGGAATGGACTGCCTGCAGTGATAGTGGAGTCAGACACTTTAGGAACATTTAAACGGTTATTGGATAGGCACATGGAGCGCACCAGGATGATAGGGAGTGGGATAGCTTGATCTTGGTTTCAGATAAAGCTCGGCACAACATCGTGGGCCGAAGGGCCTGTTCTGTGCTGTACTGTTCTATGTTCTATGTTCTAGATCTCCCATGGAGTAGCTCACAGGTAATCAATGGGTGTAGAAGATGGTTGTGATGTTTTGCTGCTCACTTGGTTTTTTTCCCTTTAAAGATAAAGACTGGTGATCTTTAAAGGAAAATCCAAATTCTATCTGTGGGTGAATACATGAGATCCACCAGCAGGCAGATTTGATATATTATTGTCACATGTATTAGTCTATCGTGAAAAGTATTGTTTCTTACGCGCTATATGGACAAAGCATACCATTCATAGAGAAGGAAAGGAGAGAGTGCAGAATATGGTGTTACAATTGTAGCTAGGGTGTCGAGAAAGATCAACTTAATGCGAGGTAGGTCCATTCAAAAGTCCGATGGCAGCAGGGAAGAAGCTGTTCTTGAGTCGGTTGGTACGAGTCCTCAGATTTTTGGATCTTTTTCCCGACGGAAGAACGTGGAAGAGAGAATGTCCGAGGTGCTTGGGGTCCTTAAGTATGCCAGTTGCTTTGTGGAGGCAACGGGAAGTGTAGATGGAGTGAATGGGTGGGAGGCTGGTTTGAGTGATGGATTGGGCAACATTCACGATCTTTTGTAGTTCCTTGCGGTCTTGGGCAGAGCTGAGATACAACCAGAAAGAATGCTTTCTGTGGTGCATCTGTAAAAGTTGGTGAGAGTCGTATCACTTGTAAATTTTAGGTTGCAGATCAATGATGGGTTCCTCCTCCTTGTTTTTCTTCAATAGATTGTTTGGAAGCTGTGTGAGTGTGAAGCATAAACTGTAGTCTACAAGACGATGGGTGTAGATTAGCTCCAACTGCCTTACCTCTTCACCAGCATATATGTAATGGTAGTGCAGGGTGTCATGATCTGGGGCAAGGATAGTGAAACCATTCTCAAGCTTCTCCCAGTCTGAGATCATTACACTATAAGAAACAGGAGCAGGGTGGGCCATTCAGCCCATCGAGCCTGCCCTGCTACTTAATATGATCTGTTGTGGCCTTAACTCCACTTTCCTGTCTGTCCCCATTACTTTTAACTCCCTTTTTGATCAAACGAACTCAGCCTCATTTCATATGCCATGACCCAACCGCCACTTATCTCTGTGCGAGCGAGTTCCAAACACCAACCACCCACTGAGAAAAGGAATTCCTCCTCATTTCCATCTTGACTGGGAAACTCCTTATTTTAAAACTGTGATCTTTAACTCTTGATTCCTCCCACACAAGAGGAAACATCCTCTCAGCAACTACCCTCAGAATTTATACATTTCAATAAGATCACCTCTCATTCTTCCAAACGCCAATGAATATAGCCCTAACTTGTTCAAATTTTCCTCATAAGACAACCCATTCATCCCAGGACTCAGCCTTGTCAACCTTCTCCTCCGAGTTACTTTTCACGGAATCACAGACTCACAGAATCACATAGTGCAGAAGAGGCCCTTTGCCCCACTGAGTCTGCACTGACATGTGAGAACCACATAACCTATGTACCTCATCCCATCTACCAGCACTTGGCCCATAGCCTTGAATGTTATGACATGCCAAGTGTTCATCCAGGTACTTTTTAAAGGATGTGAGGCAACCCACCTCTACCACCCTCCCAGGCTGTGCATTGCAGACCGTCACCACCCTCTGGGTAAAAAAGGTTTTTCCTCACATCCCCTCCAAACCTCCTGCCCCTCACCTTGAACTTGTGTCCCCTCGTGACTGATCCTTCAACTAAGGCAAACAGCTGCTCCCTGTCCAACCTCTCCATGCCCCTCATAACCCTGTACACCTCAATCAGGTCGCCGCTCTGTCTTCTCTGCTCCAAGGAAAACACCCCAAGTCTATCTAACTCCTCCTCACAACTTAAATGTTCCATCCCAGGCAGCATCCTGGTGAATCTCCTCTACAACCCCTCCAGTGCAATCACCATGCTTCCTATGTGGCGATGTCAGCAAATCGGCCTTTTGCCAATTTGATTTGTCCAATCTATATGAAGATTAAAATCTTGCATACCAGTACCTTCCTTTCAAGCCCGTATTATTGCTTGATTTATACTCTGTCCTCCAATGTGACTGTTGTTAGGGGTCCAGAAGGTCACGACCACCAGTAACGTCTTGCCTTTGCTTTTTCTTATCCATTCCCAAATTGATTCTATTCCACACTTTGCATAACTATGCAAGATCATTTCACACGACCGTACTGATCTCATCTTTATCAACAGAACTACCCCACGTTCTTATCTTTTTTCCTATCCTTCTGAAATGTCAGATACCCTTGAATATTCAGATTCCAGCCATGGTCATTTCGCAACCCTGAGTGAAATCTTCCCAAAATTGCTCAGAGTGTTGGATCAGGCGGGAAAACTGTGTGAAACTCACTGGCTTCACAGCTGCCTTTCCACTCCTGATATAACGGCATTCTGTGTCATTCTGCTGGTGGGGATCACACAACCAGCTGGAGGGACGGGGCCTAAAATGCCTGGCAACGTCAGGAATTTGAGATCGGGGTGCCATATTTAAATTCAGTGAGCGAGGGGGGAGAGAGTTCTGTGGTTGGAGGGGTGGGGGGTTTGCGTGTGTATGAGGGGTGGGCATGCCAAAGTGTTTAAAACTATTGCAGAAAAACCCGGCCACGCAGCCGACTAGCTACCCTCCCTCTGCTTTTCCCACTCGAGATGACGGTGGCACAGTGGTTAGCACTGCTGCCTCACAGCGCCAGGGACCCGGGTTCGATTCCAGCCTCGGATCACTCTCTGTGTGGAGTTTGCACGTTCTCGACGTGTCTGTGCGGGTTTCCTCCGGGTACTCTGGTTTCCTCCCACACTCCAAAGTTGTGCGGGTTAGGTTGATTGGCCATGTTAGATTGCCCATTAGTGTCGGGGGATTAGTAGGGTAAATACGTGGGGTCACTGGGATAGGGCCTGGGGTGGGATAGTTGTCGGTGCAGGTTCGATGGGCCAAATGGCCTCCTTCTGCACTATAGGGATTCTATGATTCTATTCTGTGAAATTTTGCTAAAAAATGGCAAAACACTGCCCCCTATCTCTGTTAATTGGTGTGTAAATACTGTAACAATGTAAGTGCAGTATATGTTTTAAATAGCTAAGTTGGGGCTCTAAACTCACTGATGAGAAATTCATTGGTGGACATCACATTGTCTGCTCCCTCTCAGGACCTATTGCCATTTTCCCCACCTGGACCGGATGCTTCACGATTAATGCACTTGTACCTACACTGGGACGCAGCCTGGAATTCAGGAAAGCTTCTTCTGAAGCATGAAATAAGGCAGAAAACAAGCAAAACTAAGCGTAGGAGTGAAGACCTGGCAGGTGTGAGCCAGATCATCAGAACATGGCATGTGCGAAGAATGTGGAAGGTGGCAGGTAGAGAGATTGGGCAAGAGACACGACTCTCACAGGCTATGAGTATGAGGGGGGGTTCAACCAAAGCAGAGTGCAACAAACAAGGTTAGAAAGCATTAAGTCAAATGTGACACAAATAGCCAAGTAGAAATGGCATTAAAGGCAGCGTGCATTACATGTGTAGGCAGTGGAGTGTAATACACATCAATCCTACATTAAAATTCTGCATCTGCAGCCTCGTCCCATTAATTACAGAGCGATTTCATGCTAATGTACAACAAGAACCTGCATTTATGTAGCACATTTAACATTATAAAACATCCCAAGGCGCTTCACAGGAGCAATTATCGGAAATAAAATGACACTGAGTCACGTAAGGCAATATTAGGATGGTGACCAGATGTTTGGTCAAAGAAATAGGTTCAAAAGGGCAACTTGTAAGTTTGAGAGAAAAGCAGAGAGATTTAGGCAAAGGCATTGCCGAGTTTAATGTAATGGCAGCTGAAGCACAGCCACCAACGGTTTAGTAATGAAATTCATTAAAGAAATTTAGAAAATGACAGCATGTATAAAACTTTGAAACTGTGATTGAATTGTGTATGTGTTCCCTGGTTCAATTATCATAGAATCCCTACGGTGCAGAAGGAGGCCATTTGGCCCATCAGGCCTGCACCAACAACAATCCTACCCAGATCCTATCCCTGCAATCCTACACATTTACCCTGATCGCCCCACCTGACACCATGGGGCAATTTAGCATGGCCAATTAACCTAAACCTGTGGGAAGAAACCGGAGCACCCAGAGGAAACCCATGCAGACATGGGGAGAATGTGCAAACTCCAGTCACCCGAGGCCGGAATTGAACCCGGGTCCCTGGCACTGTGGGGAAGCAGTGCTCAGTGTGCCCAATCTAACCACTGTGCCACCATGCCGCCCAATTATCCACTAGCCTTACAGGGGTGGCACAGTGGTTAGAATTGCTGCCTCACAGCGCCAGGTCTGATTCCTGGCTTGGGTCACTGTCTGGAGTTTGTACATTCTCCCCATGTCTGCGTGGGTTTCTTCCGAGTGCTCTAGTTTCCTCCCACAGTCCAAAGATGTGCGGGTTAGGTGGATTGGCTGTGCTAAATTAACCCTAGTGCCAGGGGGATTAGCAGGGTGAATATGTGGGGCTGCAGGAATAAGACCTGGGTTGAATTGTGGTAGGTGCAGACTCGATGGGCCGAATGGCTTCCTTCTGAACTGTGATTCTGCACTCTATGATTCTATCCCTTAAGGTTCAAAATGATCCTTCCATCTGTATCCCACAACAAGGGGAATCGGCTGGTGCCTTGTAATACAGTGAGCAGATACATGCTTTTATAAATGGTATTGCAGGGTGTAAAAGAGGCAATAAAGGAGAGAGAGAGGATGGCACAGCAGCAACAATCCAACTCTCAAAGGACGCCTTTCAAAGTGTTTAGGAACAAGAAAAGCTCTAAATGGAATAATTGTGAACGCAGATCTAACTGGCAATAACGTGCTGTCAGACCATGATTGTTAAGAAGAGACATTTATTGGGCCACTCTTGCTGAGACAACTGGGTTGATTGGACATAGATCATTTAAATGCTTGTTCATTAGAATCTCCGCCCCTGAAGTAATTTAATTTCAGCGGAACAGTGAAGTATATTCCCCCATGTTAATGGTGATCTGAATTAAATCGCAGCCCCACAGGAGGAACACAGCTTGAAAGACACATTCACTTTTGGCATAGATTTTCACACGCTGTAAAAATTAATGGTCACGAATTTCCTCACATTTTTTTCGACTTTATTCAATTACGGGAATGGCTACGCCTCCAACCAGGGTCCATTATCCTTTTTACTGCATCGGTACTTTCCAAACTATGTCTCAAATAAACCTCTCCTTACCGTTCCAATTGAAATGAAATGTGCTCAGAGATTACTGGGTGTTCACAGTTATCTTTTTTTGTTGTTTAAAAAAAGCATTTATTGCGTCAACAATATGGGAAGAAAATTCCCCGCAGTAATTAAGAATGATGTGCATTCAACCCTGAATTTTCAGGAAAATAATAGCCTGAAAATCCGATTGACTTTCACTTCAGCGTGTCACAATTTATTTGAAAAAGGTACAAGACACAATAAATTTTCCAGTAGAGACATAAATGTCTCATTAGTGAAAAGGCTTCAATGCATCTTCACAAGCTCTGAGACCAGCTTTGAGCCACTGAGTAAAAGCCTGACAGTGAATGCATTACAGCAATAGAGGAAAGCCACAGTCAGTTTGTAACTGCCTTTCCTATTCAGAAATCGGTCGCTCATCTTTCTATCCCCACAGATTATACCCACGGCATTCGGGCACATTGGCTGGAATTTTACCGGCAAGCCCGCCCCGATTCCGGGGACGGGCGAGGCTCGGAGAACGGCGTTCTCCATTGGCCTCGGGCGGGATTGTGCGAAACTCGGGCGAACGTGCCGGTAAAATTCCGCCCATAATCTCGATCCGAGGGCTTTTTAAAAATATGTGCACCCAAGAACAAAGGCGTTTGCTCCGTATCATTCTTGAATTGAAAAGTTGCAGGTTCAAGTCCTACACCGGAGTTTACATCCAGTGCCATACTGAGGGAGTGCTGCAGTGGCTTAGTTGTCGCCTTTTGGGTGAAATGTTAAACACAGGCTCTGGCTGGAATTTTCCTGTCCCGTCCGGCACGGGAATCGTAGCGGGCGGGAGAGGACCATGAAAATGTCCATTGACCTCAGGCGGGATTTTCCGGTCTTGGGGCAAGCACAGCCGGAAAACTCCACCCTCTGTCCTTCCTCTTGGGTGGCCCATAAAGGATGGCACAATGTTACCTCAGGGGAATTTATTCTCAACCATCATCGCTAGAAATAATAGATTTATCTGGCCATTCATTGTATTGCTGTTTGTGGGACCTTGCTGGGCACAAAATTGTCTTGTGTATTTCCTACAGCAAACACAAGGCACAATGTACTTTATTGGTTGGCAAGCGCTTTGGGACATCTTGAGGCTGTGACAGGCGCTATGAAAATGCAAGTGTTTGTTTTTAATTTACATCCTCTCAAGCTGAGAGAACTCAGTCATTTTCTTTCCCTTCAATGTCCCCCGGTTAAATTCTGTGGAGATGGAGCGGGGAAAAAAGTTTCTGGGGGTTGTTACAGCCTTATTGGTGGCTAAATTCCAGATTAATTGGATATATTGCATGGGACATTAAAAAGTACACAAAGTTATGGGAAGTAATAATATCACAGCTGTGCTGTGCTTAGTACGGGCCTATCATCAGATCTAGCTTCCAAGCTATTTCAATGGGCAGACAGTGGTATAGCCGTAATGTCACTAAGACTCAGGGGTGTGGGTTCAAATCCCACCTTGGCAGCTAAATTCAATTAATCTTTTAAAAATCTGGAATTGTACACTAGTCCATGGTGCCCATGAAACTATCACTGATTGCATTGATTGCTGTAAAAACACATCTGGTTTGCTAATGTCTTTTTAGGAGGGAAATCTGCCATCCTTATATGTGATTCCAGATTCACAGCAATGTGGTTGACTCTTAACTGCCCCCTGAAATGGCCTGGCAAGCCATTCAGTTCAAGGGCAATTTAGGGACGGGAAACAAATATTGGCCTTGCCAACAACAACCATGTCCTATGAAAGGATAAACAAAGGACATTGGCAAGTACCAGATAATTTAATAAAAACATAAGAACATAAGAAATAGGAGCAGGAGTAGGCCATCTCGCCCCTCGAGCCTGCCCCGCCATTCAACAAGATCATGGCTGATCTGAAGCGAATCAGTTCAACTTACCCGCCTGCTCCCCATAACCCTTAATTCCCTTATCGATCAGAAATCTATCTACCCGTGATTTAAACATATTCAACGAGGTAGCCTCCACCACTTCAATGGGCAGAGAATTCCAGAGATTCACTACCCTCTGAGAGAAGAAGTTCCCCCTCAACTCTGTTCTGAACCGGCCCCACTTATTTTGAGGCTGTGCCCTCTAGTTCTGGTTTCCCTTCTAAGTGGAAAGAATCTCTCTACCTCTACCCTATCCAGCCCCTTCATTATCTTATATGTCTCTATAAGATCACCCCCTCATCCTTCTAAACTCCAACAAGTACAGACCCAATCTGTTCAATCTCTCCTCATAAGCCACACCCCTCATCTCCGGTATCAACCTGGTGAACCTTCTATGCACTCCCTCCAAGGCCAATATGTACTTTCGCAAATAAAGGGACCAAAACTGCACACAGTACTCCAGTTGCGGCCTCACCAGTGCCTTGTATAGTTGCAGCAAGACCTCCCTGCTTTTATATTCTATCCCCCTCACGATAAAGGCCAACATTCCATTCGCCTTCTTGATCACCTGCTGCACCTGCAGACTGAGTTTTTGCGATTCGTGCACAAGGACCCCCAGGTCCCTCTGCACAGTAGCATGATGTAATTTTTCTCCATTTAAATAATATTCCAATTTACTATTATTTCTTCCAAAGTGGATAACCTCACATTTGCCAACGTTATATTCCATCTGCCAGATCCTCGCCCACTCGCTCAGCCTATCTACATCTCTCTGCAGACTTTCCGCATCCTCCACGCGGAAAACAAGTATGTCCGACTCACAAAACAAAGGAAAAACTTAACTACTCTATTAGTTTCTTCCCAATCACCAGTAAATGAAAGGAGCAATCTCTCTGATTGACTATATGGCTGGAATTTTACTGGAATTCTCCATTGGCCTTGGGTGGGATGTTACGAGCCTTGCCCAGGCAAGGTAGTAAAACACTGGCCTATGGGTCTGTGTACGGACAGTTGCCTCTTGCATTGTGTCAAGGTGTCAAAACTTGCACTGTACATTCAATAAGTTATGATTTGAGGCTCTGTCTCCATAGCAACCAGGTAACATGGGCTTGTCTCTGGGCAGATTTCATAGAAGGTCACATCTCCTCTGCAATCTCCATTTTACCTTGTATTAAAGGAGATGGTTTAAAACATACCTGTCTTATAAAGTCCAACAGTCATAACACAACCCATGGAATATCACCAAGTTAGATTGCCAACTCCTATATTCCCCATCTGATATATTACTGCTGATGGGAATTTAGTAAGAAGTTTAACAACACCAGGTTAAAGTCCAACAGGTTTATTTGGTAGCAAAAGCTTTTGCTACCAAATAAACCTGTTGGACTTTAACCTGGTGTTGTTAAACTTCTTACTGTGTTTACCCCAGTCCAACGCCGGCATCTCCACATGATGGGAATTTATCCAGTGGAATGATTGATGAATTCATGCAAATTAAAACAGCTTAACAACTCGATATGCTCCTGATCACTGGTAATGGGAGCAATTGAGTGTTGCTAAATTTAAAATACATAGGGTACCAAATCAAACGTACACAAGAAGCCTCATTTCAGGAAGCAGGAGCATCATGTTCAATTTAACGAAAAAGACTTCACAAGAGTTTAAAGTTTATTTATTGTTGTCGCAAGTAAGCTTACATTAAGACTGCAATGAAGTTACTGTGAAAATCCCCTAGTCGCCACAGTCCGGCGCCTGTTCGGGTACACTGAGGGAGAATTTAGCATGTCCAATACAAATGTGGAAGGAAACCGGAGCACCCGGAGGAAACCCACGCAGACACAGGGAGAACATGCAAACTCCACACAGACAGAGATCCGAACCCGAGCCGGGAATCAAACCCCGGGTCTCTGGCACTGTGAGGCAGCAGTGATAACTACTGTGCCACAAGAAAGCCATTTATAGTTTCTCCCATAATTGGGGATTGAGGGAAAACCAAAGCAAAAATGTGTGCAAGTAACATTGCTTCAGAAACACAATGTTTTGGAGAACACTTCCCATCCCTCTCATTGTACCCTTTCTAAATTGTGATTTTCAGTATGCAAATGTCAACCATGAATAATGCAAATGAACAGAATAAAGATTGAAATGTACCATAGCTTGTATTTCTCATCAAGTTTCATCTGCCTTCTACAATGAAGGGGGTAAGAGTTAAGGCTGAGAAAAGCCCCGTCAGCCCATCAAATCACACTCTTCAAATCTGAATGGTCTACAAATTTTTGTGTTGTGACCCTGCAAATGTTGACTCACTCCCAGGGTCATCCTGCAATAAGTGACACACATCCGGGGATCTCCGACCTAACGGATACCGGCATACTGCTAGGTCCCTCTGTAAAAGCTAATACACTCCCAAGGACCCCCTGCAAATATTCACATCCTCCAAGGGATTCACTGTAAATCACAGAATCACAGAATACTACAGTGCAGAAGAGGCCATTCAGCCCTTCGAGTCTGCACCGACGCATGAAAGGCCCTGATCTGCCCACCTAATCCCACTTGCCAGCACTTGGCCCATAGCCCTGAATGTTATGGCATTGCCAAGTACTCATCCAGGTAATTTTTAAAGGATGTGAGGCATCCCGCCTCTACCACCCTCCCAGGGAGTGCATTCCAGACCGTCACCACCCTCTGGGTAAAAAAGTTTTTCCTCAAATCCCCCCTAAACCTCCCACCCCTCACTTTGAACTTGTCTCCCCTCATAACTGACCTTTCAACTAAGGGGAACAGTTGCTCCGTATCCACCCTGTCCATGCCCCTCATAATCTTGAAAACCTCAATCAGGTCACCCCTCAGTCTTCTCTGCTCCAGAGAAAACAACCCAAGCCTATCAACGTCCCTTATAACTTAAATGTTTCATCCCAGGCAACATGCTGGTGAATCTCCTCTGCATCCCTTCCAGTGCGTTCACGTCCTTCCTATAATGTGGCGACCAGAACTGCACACAGTACTCCAGCTGTGGCCTCACCAAAGTTCAATGCAATTCCATCATGACCTCTCTGCTTTTGTAATCTATACCCCGATTGATAAAGGCGAGTGTGCCATGTGCCTTTTTCACCACCCTATTAACCTGCCTTTCTGCCTTCGGAGATCTAAATACTGATACGTCTGATATTGTGGCATTCAACCTCCCCAAAGATGTCCCAGGCCATATCCAAGGGATTACCAAATGAATCCACAATGATCTGACCTGCTCCTACCCGGTTTAATCTCTAAATTGGGTTTCAGACTCCTCTCATATTAAAATCACACGAGGGGAGGAAGCTTCTGGCTTCTGCCTCATCGAAATACGCATGCACAATCCCGACCCGGACTCGGTGCCTCTGTGGAAATGGTTGGTGTCGTGTTCGGCGGTGGGAATCCCGGATTTGGGTCTCTTCCTCCATTTTCCTCCGGGGGCTCTCTGCTATTGTGAAAATCGAGGTCATAACCTTCTGACTCAGAGGCAATGGCGCTATGCACAACTAACATTATCACAGAATCAATGTCTTGCACATATTGCCCCTGATGTTAGGTTATCACCATATCTGCAGCACGGTGGTACAGTGGTTAGCACTGCTGCCTCAGCGCCTAGGACCCGGGTTTGATTCCAACCTCGGGTGACTGTTTCTGTGGAGTCTGCACATTCTCCCCGTGACTACATGGGTTTCCTCCAGGTGCTCCAGTTTCCCCCCCACAGTCCAAAGATGTGCAGGTTAGGAGGATTGGCCGCGCTAAATTGTCCCTTAGTGTCCGAAGATGTGTAGGTTAGGAGGATTGGTGGGGTAAATATGTGGGGGGCACGGGGATAGGGCCTGGGTGGGATGCTCTGTCAGAGAGTCAGTGCAGACTCAATGGGCTGAATGGCCTCTTCTGAAATGTAGGGATTCTATGATTCTAAGGTTTTCACATCACTCTCCATCGTTTAGCTCAGGGGATAAAATCTCCACTTGTCCAACAATGAACATGTTTGTTTTGTTAATGACTTCTCATTAAACTAAAGAGCAATTGTTTCACATCTCAGCTGATTTATTAAAGTGGCTGACACTTGGTGTTCCATCTATTTGGAATGTCTCTGGTGTCCTTTCAGTCCCAACACATGCCTAAAGGAGGTCAGTGGCAAGAGGGCAATGATAAGGTGAGTTCACATTAAGGGCAGATTCTACCGGTGGCTCGAAAGCCTATCAACCCCCAAAGTCAATATATTTCCGCAACACATTGTTTCCACTGTTCACCACATGTAAGCAGGCAGCTTGAAGCCGGGGCCTGTGGGAAGCAGGTTAAGCCTGAGCTAGGCCTTTGCAGTACCTCCTCCTAATCCAGACATCCAGGCAGGCCCCAGCTTTCTGACAGCTGTTTTAAACTCTTCATCATCATCTGAAACAGCAGCATGCATTAAGAGGCTGGTATTCCCTTTACAAAGGTGATAATTAGATAACAAGCTGAGATTAAAGTAATTACAGTTAGACAGCTGGCAAGGCAGTATCGCCATGTTGTAATATTGTTGATCCTTCAGCATCTGGTTCTAATAACAGTACAAGCAAGAAGATTTTACATTAATTACACCAAATAATTTATTATAAACACATTTAATTACAACTGATAAGAGATAAACTGTTCAAAAGGATTAACCCTTCTATGTACTGTAAAGCTTTTATTTTTTTGTTCCATTAAAACCTTTACTTCAGCATCATTAGGTGGAGATAAGTGTAAATAGCAGGGATTCCTTACCTGATAAGATAATGGTTGATTAAAGTGTCAAAGTAGCCGTGATACACTATGTTGTTCACGTGGCCATACTGATCGTTGTCTTGCCAGCGGGTCTGAATCGGTAGAAAGTAGGGGTAGACCTCTTGGAGCCGGTAGGCATTCTCAACGTCTGAGGCTTGAGACGTGGCAGAATAATATTTCACAACAGTGGCGAAGGGACGCAGCACGCGGAGGTGTACCAGCAGTCTCATGGTTTGTCTCCTAAGGCAGCAGGGTAATCTGAAAAATTAAGGTGTCTATTATTCGGGTGAAAAATTCTTCAAGCATTACTCTTTTCTGTCATCTGCAGTTTGTCTTTAAAAAGTGGAAGCCCTGATTCAGTCAGTAGGCCTCTGAGACGGATAGTCAAAGCTTTAAGATTTAAGTTGTAAGCCTTGTTTCAGCATGCATGGCGATTGTCCCTTTAAGGGCAACAGCAGAAAAGAGTCACCTGGATTGAGGGACCAATAGGGACCCAGAGTGGATAATCACCCCCAGAGGATGAAGTCCTCTTTTAGGCAGAAGGCATGTAGGAGACATGTAGTCGATGTGTAAGGACTAGGGCAGCCGGTGGGGCTGATATAGGTTAGCTGGGTGGGTAGCAGGGAGGGTTGCTATTAGCCTCTACAGTTTTTCCCTTACTAAGAAATATCCTTTGTGTTCCTGATGGAGTCTGTAAGTGTGCATCGTCACGATATGTCTTTCAAATAAGACATTAAACTGAAGCTCCAATGTACTCTCAAGTAAATGTAAAAGGTCCCACAGCATGTTTCAAAGAGAGAAGTTTTCCCAGTGATCTGAGCAACATTGACCAACACTCAAAACAGATTATCTGGTAATTTACGTAATTGCTCTTTGTGGGATCTTGCTGTACACTGATTGACTGCACTATATTCCTTCGTGACAACAATTTACACTTCGAAAGTGCTTCATTGCCTGTTGTGAGAGGTACATTTTTTTTCTCTCTAATTTTTGGTTTTTCTCAAGCAGATCATGAACCAAGGAAAGGCCATCTGCGCTGAAAGGTATATTACTTCAGCTAGTCTACACTCACACAGACCATAAAGTATCATAAAGAAGATGCCCACCAGCCATGCCAGGCTTTGGATCAACCAGCTGGCAGTCATGTCATTTGCAGTTCAGCGCCACTGTGTAGCCCCAAATCAAGTGACAGAGAGCAATGAGCCCATAGGCCAAGGCACCAGTGACCCCTGACCCTGACTCAAGTCTTCTGGGAATAATCACAGCTAAAGGTGGCAGGTCTCCGATAATCCCTGAAGCTCGCTATTGCTATCCCCTGACCTCGAGAAGCATTTAGTAGCACAGCACATCAACTAGCCCACAGAATAACCAGCAGCAAACAAACCTACACACAAAACACAGTAAAGCCACAGTGAAGCATTTCATATTAATTCATAGATACAGGTAGCTATCACTATAGATATATTTTATATATCTGTGTTCTATATATCTGTATTATATATATGAAACATATTTATCCATGTTTATCTGATGAGCGAAGGAGGGAGCTTATATTCTGCAGAAATGAAAGTTCTAAGTTGGCCAAAACCAAACAACATTGAGGATTCAGTTGTTGTGGCTCAGTTGATAACACACTCACTTCTGAGTCAGAGGTTTGTAGGTTCAAGACCCACTTAAGCTAGTGGAATGCAAAATTTAGGTTGATACTACAGTTCAGCACTGATGATATGCAAGACCCTCGTCAGACCCCACTTGGAGTACTGTGCTCAGTTCTGGTCGCCTCACTATAGGAAGGATGTGGAAAAGATTGAAAGGGTGCAGAGGAGATTTACAAGGATGTTGCCTGGATTGAGTGGCATGCCTTATGAGGATAGGCTGAGGGAGCTAAGTCTTTTCTCCTTGGAGAGACGTAGGATGAGAGGAGACCTAATAGAGGTATATAAGATGTTGAGAGGCATAGATCGGGTGGACTCTCAGAGGCTTTTCTCCAGGGTGGAAATGGCTGCTACGAGAGGACACAGGTTTAAGGTGCTGGGGGGTAGGTACAGGGGAAATGTTAGGGGGAAGTTTTTCACACAGAGGGTGGTGGGCGAGTGGAATCGTCAGTGGTGGTGGAGGTAAACTCAATAGAGTCTTTTAAGAGACTCCTGGATGAGTACATGGGACTTAATAGGATGGAGGGTTATAGGTAGGCCTAAAAGGTAGGGATATGTTCGGCACAACTTGTGGGGCCGAAGGGCCTGTTTTGTGCTGTAGTTTTCTATGTTTCTTTGATGGAATACCCTACTGTCAGAGATGTATTGTAGGATCTTCTGCTCCTGTCCACGGTGTACCCCCGCCCCACCCCCCCCAGCATGGGGTGGATTCATTGTGAAACCGCATTGACAGCAGTGGGACCAGAAGATCCCACCGTTGGCCAATAACCGACCACCTCCTGCCGCCGAGAAACAGGCCGCAGGTGGGTATGCCCAGAGAATCCTGCCCGTGGTCTCTAGATGAGGTGCTAAGCTGTAGTCCTGCCTATCCACTCAGGTGGATGCAAAGACCAGCGCACAATATCTTGAAGAAGAGCAGGGGAGTTTTTTTTATTCATTCGTGGGACATGGGCGTTGCTGGCTGGCCAGCATTTATTGCCCATCCCTAGTTGCCCTTGAGAAGGTGGTGGTGAGCTGCCTTCTTGAATTGTTGCAGTCCATGTGCTGTGGGTAGACCCACAATGCCGTTAGGGAAGAAATTCCAGGATTTTGACCCAACAACTGCGAAGGAACGGTGATATATTTCCAAGTCAGGATGGTGAGTTGCTTGGATGGGAACTTGCAGATGGTGGTTCCCATGTATCTGCTGCCCTTGTCCTTCTAGATGGAAGTAGTCGTGGGCTTAGAAGGTGCTGTGTAAAGATCTTTGGTGAATTGCTGCAGTGCATCTTGTAGATAGTACACACTGCTGCTACTGGAGTCCTGACCAATGTTAAACCCTCAATCAATAAAACACACAAAAAAGCAGATCACCTGGTCATTATCACATATCTGGTTGTGGGAGGTTACGGTTTGCATATTTCCTACAATATATCAATACCTGCAATTCAAAGGTGTTTCATTGATTTTAGCGCTTTGAAATGTGTTATATAAAAAAGCAGGTAGAACAAATAAGGGGTGCATGATTGTAAATACCAGTATGTCTAATAGAAATTAATCCTGCCTATTTGCTGAGGTCATTAGGAATCTGGGCTTTAAGCCCCTGGTGGAGTTGTGCTCTGCAACAACATTCAGCTCGCGTTCCATTGTGCACAATTGCTCCTCATTTAGTTTCACGGTGAGGTCCATGTCAGTAGAAATAGATGTTCCTGTAATTTTTATAACAACTTAATGTAGGATAATAATTTTGCTGGGACATATTGTAAGTTGCTCTGTCTCAACTGGTACAAGCACCGACAATATTGCTTTCGCACCCCTCATTTCAGTTCACTGAGGGGTTTTGTTCACTGCATGCCTTACTGAGTCTGTTCCCTGTTGGAATATGAGGTTGGGTACAGATGCAAATGGATATCACTGTCTGATGTCAGAACATCCTTACTTGGCTCACTAACAGGTAGATCACGAGTCCTTGCCTCAGTAAAGAAAGCATCAAAGTTACCCTCAAGGAATCTTACATCAGGTTGCTGTAGTTTGAGGCAGGGCTAACATTCTATTCACAAGTTCATAGAGTAAGTCCTTACTATGTGTGCACGCCACAGATTGTTAGGAAGTGTATGAATGGCTACATACATTGAGTTTATTATGCTCTATACCTTGAAGAAGTCATCAAGTGGGGAAAACAGTGGCTGTTTCTGTTGCCGATCAGTGCTGAAATGTGGCTGGGCGCAAAGCAATGTTATCTCTCTAAAGGAGCTATTTGCAACAAATTAACCCAGAGTATGATATTGTGGTATTTATGTTACAGGACCAGTAATCCAGACGAAGGGGCTTGTTTGATAGCATGGACCCTTTAAGGGGCGGTTGTTTGTAGGTCACTTGACACTCCTGGAGCCTATCAGGAAGAAGCATGCAAACCGTCACCTATCGATGTTCGGGCGTGGGTCCTGGTAGGAGAGAACTTCCAGTGTGATCCCGAGGCTTGTTTGTATATAGTGCTGAGCTTGTTTTGCATATAGTTTTAGCTTTCCTTCAATAAATCATCATTGTGATTCAAGGCTTCCTCGTTGTGATACCCTGTGTTACAATAGCCTGGCCTCCACCATCTTAAGGAAAGTAGGGATGAGCAAGAAATACTTTCCCTAAAGGGGCATTATTGAACCAGCTGGTCTTTTACAACAATCAATGATAATTGTCATGGTCATCGCAAGGATTTTTTATAAAATGAATTTAAAGTTTGCAAGCTGCCAGGGTGGGATTTTAACCCATTATCCAGAATATTAGTTGTCCCTTAAACACATCTATGCTCATTGCTCCAACAGCTCCATGTGACAACGAGATCCATATTCCAACCACTCTCTGGGTAAAGACATGTCTTTCTGGGTTACTAACCCAGTGATACAACCACTACACAAGCACCTCCCTATGGTAATCAATATTTCCTCTAACAAGTGTGTGCGAGCGAATTGTTTAAGTGGGCAGCTCCATTAAACTTTGTCACATGATCAAGCTCATATGGTAATCTAGAGGGACCGACTGGCAGTGAGGTTTTCCAACAGTGCATGGAGCAACTCTTCACCGGCCAACTTTGCAATATTCTTGCATAGTACGACCCCAATCCTTGTTTGAGATTGTACATTGCAAGAATATGATGCATGCCTTCGTCTCATCCTCGACAGAATCAGGACCATCCAATTTGAAGCTTAATCCTGTGAGATACGAATTCAGAGTCAACTAGGTTCCTTACATGGGCCGTTTACTCACAGCTGATGGTGTAAAGCCTGATACAGACAAGACAATGGCTATATGATAGATGGCCATTCCAGTGGGCAAGCAGGCCTTACAGTGCTTTCTTGGTATGACAAATTATCTTTCTACGTTTATCCTCTGTTATAGTGAGATCACTGGATTTCTTTGCCAATTTCTCCACCAGGACACTGGTATTACAATAGAGTCACAGAGATATATAGCATGGAAACAGGCCTTTTGGCCCAACTTGTCCATGCCGACCAGGTTCCCTAAATTGAACTAGTCCCATTTTCCTGCGCTTGACCCACATCCCTCTAAACATTTCCTATCCATGTACCTGTCCAAATATCTTTTAAATGTTGCGATTGTACCCTCCTCTATCACCTCCTCTGGCAGCTCATTCCATATACGCAGTACCCTCTGTGTGAAAAGTTGCCCCTCAGGTCCCTTTTAAATCTTTCCCCTCTCACCTTAAGCCTATGCCCTCTAGTTTTGGACTTCCCTACCCTGGGGAAAAGACCTAGGCTAATCACGTTATCCGTGCCCCTCATGTATTTATAAACCTCTATAAGGTCACCCCTCATCCTCCTACGCTCCAGGGAAAAACCTCTCCCAGTCTAATCAGCCTCTCCTTATAATTCAGTCCCAGTAACATCCTTGTAAATCTTTTTTGCATCCTTTCCAGTTTAACAATATCCTTCCTATGGCAGGGCAACTAGAATTCTACACAGTACTCCAAATGTGGCCTTACCAAAGGCTTGTACAGTTGTAACATAACATCCCAACTCCTGTACTCAGTGCTCTGACCGATGAAGGCAAGTATGCCAAATGTCTTCTTCAGCACCCTGTCTATCTGTGATGCCACTTTTAAGGAACTATGTACCTGCACTCCTATGTCTCGCTGTTTGACAACGCTCCCCAGCACCCTACCATTAACTGTGTAAGTTCTGCCCTGGTTTGTCTTACCAAAATGCAACACCTCACCTTTATCTGAGTTAAATTCCATCTGCCATTCCTTGGCCCACTGGCCCAGTTGATCAAGATTCCATTCTACTCTTGATACTTTCCTTCACTGTCCACTCCACCACCAATTTTGGTGTCGTCCACAAACGTACTAACCATATTCCCTGTATTTTCATCCAAATCGTTTATATAAATGACGAACATCAGTGTATTTTGATGTTTGTGCACCCTTACTCATGTCAGCAGATGCCTCTCAGCACGGGCTTGGCACAATCTGTATCCAGAATGGCAGACCAAAGGCCTTTACTTTAAGGGCCCTCACTGACACTGAGACTCACTATGCACAGATCAAAAAGGAACTTCTTGCTTTGGTCTTCACCCATCAGAAATTTCATGATTTCAGATATGGTCGCCCTGCAACCTTTGAAACAGATCACCAGCCATGCAAGTGTGGTCACTGTTGTAATGTGGGAAACTGGGCAGCTAAGTTGTACACAGCAAGCTCATGGCTGATCATCCAACTCAATAGTCTGATCCCGCCTTCCTCCCATTTCCTTTGATCCCCTTCATCCCAAGAGCGAAATCTAACTCCTTTTTGAAAACATACAATGTTTTGGCCTCAATTACTTTCTGTGGCAGTGAATCCCATGTTTGCCACTCTCTCTGAGTGACGAAATTTCTCCTCATCTCAGTCCTAAAAGGCCTACAATGTATCCTTAGACTGTGATCCTTGGACAGCCCCACCATGGGGAACATCCTTCCTGCATCTACTCTGTCTAGTCTGTTAAAATTTTATCGGTTTCTATGAGATTGCCCCTCATTTTTCTGAATGCCAGTGAAGACAATCCTAACCAACTCAATCTCTCCTCATATGTCAGTCCAGCCATCCCAAGAATAAGTCCTGGTCACTAGAGTGGGAAACTGCCAGAGTGAAGAGGTAGATAAATAGTGCAAACCACCCCGTAAATAAAGCTCCATTATTTTTAATCCTCCATGCTCCCTAGCATCAATTCTTCTATAAACAACAGTTCCAAACAAAGAAATAGATGTTTTAAATGAAAATTAAATTAGCCTTGGTACAGTTGGTCGAATTCATAGTTGAATAGTGTTGTATGCTAGAGTGTGGAGGTTGTTAAAATCAATGAAGCTTAGCTCTTTCTTAAAACAAGGAATCAAGTTAACGCAATGAATCTACCCATTTTACAATTTTGAAAACATTCAGTGACAAGTAAGTGAGTTCCTAATTAAAATCAATTTAAATGCGAAAGGGCAATATCCTCCTATTCAAGCTGTGTCTTAGCTGCCCCTCATTGGTCACACTCTTGCTTCTGCGTCACAAAAGTTGTGGGTTCAAATCCCTTTCCAGTGATTTGAATCCATGATCCAGGTTAACACTAGAATGGATACTGAGGGTGTGCTGTTGGAAGTGCCGCCTTTCAGATGAGATGTGAAAACCAAGGCCCCATCTGCCCTTTTAAATGGATATAAAAGATCTCATGGGACTAGAACCAGAGCAATTAAATGCTTCCTTGGTGCACTACTAATATATTTATTCCTCAACCAATATCACTAGAAAATGGTCATCCATTGTCTCATTGCTTCCGTGGGCAAATTGGCTGCCAGATTGCTTCCACTTTAACAGTGACGACACTTGGAAAGGATTTCATTGTCTGTTAAGTGCTTTGGGATCATGAAAGATGCTACACAAAGGCAAGTTCTCTCTCCCAAGAGCCACGGTCATGACAACACCAGATTAAAATCCAACAGGTTTATTTGGAATCATGAGCTTTCAAAGCAACTGCTTCTTCATCACTCACCTGATGAAGGAGCAGCGCTCCGAAAGCTTGTGATTTCAAATAAACCTGGTGTTGTGAGACTTCTTACTGTGCCCACCCCAGTCCAACGCCAGCATCTCCACATCATGGTCATGACAATGTCTACTCTGAAAACTAACTTCAAGATTTACTGACACCTGGAAAGAGTAGCAGCCTCCGGGATGTGTTTGCTTTGTGTTTTGGTTATTAAAAAGAAATGAAATCTTGAACAAGTTCATATTCGTCCAATAAACGCTTATCAAAATAAAACCAACAACCGGGGAACAACAGACAGACTTCAACCTAGGAACTGTGGAATTATAGTTAAGAAAGTCTTAGAAAGCCACAAAATTGTGACCTTGGAAAGTCAGCAAGAGTGGAAACTTCCTCCTTCACTGGATGCCATTAATCAACAACCTATTTTTTCCCCAAACACTTTGTTATGATAACAGCACACAGCTTGTGGAATCACACAATCACAAGACAACCTTTAAAACACACTGACTCTGCAGGTATATAAATAGTCGAATATAATTAGGTTGCCACATTGAAATGCTATCCTCACACCTTTTATTGGATATTGAAACTCCAGATTTAGTCCAAGTGATATTTTAAACATCAGTAGGAAACCTGTACGGTGACACTACTCTTACCCAATTGATGAACACGCTGCAATACTGCTACAGGTTGTGAGAGTCAGAGCAGTAACTCATTATCAGACGAGCTTTTTCACAGGAGTATATACTGGGACCTAGCCAAAAATGCTAATAACCATATCAGTGATTACTTTGCGTAAGGTCTGGATAAAAGTTGGTGAAAGAAAATATTTTTATTAAGCGAAAAGTGATCTGAATAAAGCTGAAATTAATTCCAGATAAATTATATCATCCAATAGCGGCCGTTAACTAAATTAATCCAATGCTTCTCTGGCTCCACTGTCACTTGCAAACTTGAGCTAATTCAAAACTCAGCTGCCCATGCCCTTACTCGCACACATCCTGGTCACTCACTTCCCATCTGCTTGCTGACCAGCATTCAATATCATTATGTTCCAAGTCCTCTACATTCACCCCCTTCCCATCTCTGCAACCTTGTTCAGCCCTTTGACTGTCTGAGATCTTCGCGTTCTTACAATTTTGGCCTCTTGCACATCAATGATTTTAATTCTAACCATTGGTGGCATGTCTTCAACGGCCAGGGCTCTAAACCCTGGAACTGAAACCACATTGAACTTTTTCTGTCCTCCTTAAAGAGACTCCCTAAAGTTTAGGCTCTATGGCTAACTTGTGCTAATATCTCCTTATATTTTTGATTTGATTTTTTGATTTGATTTCAAATCAAAAATATAAGGAGGTATTGGCACGGGTTAGCAATAGAGTTAAATTTTAGGGAGTCTCTTAAAGGATGACAAAGTTTGATGTGGTTTCAATAGGAAATTCCAGAGTTTGGAGCCCAGGCAGTTGAAGGCATGCCACCAATGGTGTAGAGTTAAAATCATTATATAGTTATATAATATTATATAAAATCATTATATAGCCCGGTGTCAAATTTTGTCTGATAACATTCATGTAGAAGTACCTTGGGAAGTTTTACATTATTAAATGCACTATCTAAAGATTATATGGCAGGGGGAAAGATGTGATTTTATTAAGGATAATCCTAAACTGATATCACTAACAGGCATATTTATTATTAATTTTAATAAATCACAGAGAGGAAGTCAGGCCAACGCTGTGGCTTTATTGTCAGAGTCAGATGCTGGGGCTATGTTTCAGTAACATGTGCACATGCAGGGTGTAAAGTCAACAGGATTCAATTTTGCTAATTATCTCCCGATTTGCGTTTACACCACACGGGCACAAACTGGGATCAGTCAAGACGCGCCACTACAACAAAATCAATCAGACTTAAAACCTCATTCAGATAAACAAAACAGGAACATAGATGCCGTCTCACAGTCGCAGAAAAGCTGGAGGGAAAATAGATGTTGGAGCGCCTCCAAATCGCCTCACTAGAGACACGGGACCCATCTGCTGAGCTTTGCATCTGAACTTTAACTACCATTCAAAATCCATCTCCACAGAGATGAATTCACAAAGCAAACAGATGGACCCCTGCCTCCCTGGGCCTCTGTGTTATTTGTTTAATAAATTTAATTAATATCCAACTACAGTGGATTGTTCCCAGAATAGTGTGTGTCTCTCTGAAGCTACACAATGACTGATTTCCCATAAAAGCCTGGATAACAGTGTCTTCAGGTCATTTCCCCCTTTTCAAAGTGCCACGTGTTTATATAGCTTCACATATATTCATCACTGCACCACTCAATTCTTACTTGGGACTTTTTGTTTTAACATTGTGGAATAAAGTTCACCTCTAGCTCACACAAACAAACTGCCGCACCTCGATGCATATTTCTAAAGTTGTGTTGGGAACTCCTATTCTGTCATCTCCACTGTCTGCAATGTTGCTAACAACCCTTCTGGAGTTTACAGGTTAATGAGTTATGCACCCCTTTAGCCCTGAAGGCATCTGGCTGGCTTTCAGCAGACTTGATAATTAGGCCCTTTGATTTTGATATTAAGGATGTTCATTTCATTATTTTCCTTTGCAAAAAGGTGTCAGTTCTACGTTGGTGAAATGAAAGGTGATACAGAGATCACACGCAGTCTACTTCTCCTGATAATACGAAGTCATAAAGAAAATTGATATGCTCACCAGATTGAATTAAGCAGTGTAAATAACAGACCAAACTGTCAAGATAAATTTGAATGATTAGATCATTGGAATTACTGGAGAGCACGGTGGATAAGTCTACCTTGGAAGTCTTGAAAAATCCTTCCGAAGACGGGGCTCGGTTTATATGCTAAGATTGAAACCTGAACCCAGGGACTGGAATTTTCCTGTCCTGCCCGCCACGGGAATCGTAGCGGGCGGGGCACAGACCACGCTAAGGTCCATTGACCTTGGGCGGGATTTTCCGGTTTTGGGGCGAGTGTGGCTGGAAAATACGCCCCTAGTTTTGGTGCGTGGGTGTGTCACCCTTTTGAAATGTGAAAAATAAATATCACCGGTTCTTCAAATTAAATCAAAGTGACGGGTTTTGGTGAAAGAATTAATTCTAAAAGGACACCATCAATCACAAACAAGATGTTTTAAAAACCATCTTCGCCCTCCGAGTCCAAATCATAGAAATCATAGAAACCCTACAGTGCAGAAATAGGCCATTCAGCCCATCGAGTCTGCACCGACCACAATCCCACCCAGGCCCTATCCCCATATCCCCACATATTTACCCGCTAATCCCTCTAACCTACGCATCCCGGGACACTAAGGGGCAATTTAGCATGGCCAGTTAACCTAACCCGCACATCTTTGGACTGTGGGTGGAAACCGGAGCACCCGGAGGAAACCCACGCAGACACAGGAAGAATGTGCAAACTCCACACAGACAGTGACCCAAGCCGGGAATTGAACCCAGGTCCCTGGAGCTGTGAAGCAGCAGTGCTAACCATTGTGCTACCGTGCCGCCCCAAAAGTTAATCAAATTCATTCTGAGTCACTTTGGCTATGAAACCTTCATAAGAACCTCCCTCCACATCAGATTCAGAACCATTGACACCACAAATTATCTTTCTTCCCCTCCATTGGTTTAGCTGTTCCACATTTTTATTGACAATCTGGCGACAGTTTGTGCATTAATAACATCCCATTTGATGATGATACCAGACTAGACATCAAGCAGGGCTAGACACATATTTCCAATCTCTTTCTCTGTTAACCTTCCACCTATTCCATTCGCCACAAGCATGTTCCTTCATTGGCTTGTTGAGGTGCCTGTCCAAAGGTTGAATGATGGAAGTTAGAACCCCCCCGGTACAGCTGCAATTTAGGTGTCTTTTTCTTCACAGACACCTCTCGATTTCAACAGTTACCTGAGATCTGAACATACCCCACAGTAATAGGCTACATTTTTTGTGTAGGCAAAGAATGGGCCTATTCAATACATCGATCACAACTTTATCCTTGTTTGGGTTTTGGAAAGGTAATCCTGTACTGTCTGACTAACTGACTTGCCATAGTCATGGTGGCACAGTGGCACATTGGTTAGCACTGCTGCCTCACAGCGCCAGGGACCCAGGTTTGATTCCTGGCTTGGGTCACTGTCTGTGTGGAGTCTGCATGTTCTCCCCGCGTCTGCGTGGGTTTCCTCCGGGTGCTCCGGTTTCCTCCCACAGTCCAAAAAACGTGCTGGTTGGGTGCATTGGCCATTCTAAATTCTCCCTCAGTGTACCCGAGCAGGTGCCGGAGTGTGGAGACTGGGGGATTTTCACAGTAACTTCATTGCAGTGTTAATGTAAGCCTACTTGTGACACCAATAAATAAATTTAAATGTGAAATCTTGACTCTGCCACAAGGCACTCCACCTCTGGAGGTAGACATCTTAAAATCAGTTCAATAAAGACCTCTCACCGAGTACGCACCAATGAGGATTGCTGTCCTTATAACTGAAACAGGGGCTGGAATTTTCCAGGCCCCCTTCCGCCCCCACGACAGGTTTTCCGGTGGTAGAGGGAGCTCACCTTTGGCCACCGGCAGAATCTTCCCGTCCCGCCGAACTCAATGGCCATCTGCGTTGCTCACCCAGAAGGAAAAAACAGTTAAACAGGGAAATAAGAATACTGGTCTTGTATACCTTAAAATGGAACACCAGTAAAATGGGGAAATAAGAATATTGGTCCAAACTATTCTTTTCCTTCTGGGCTGGCCGCACCGCTGGGAAACCCGCTGCGGGGAGCCATCTTTGTTGGTACTGTAAGATCCCACTGGTGGGAAGGGCTGGAAAATCCTTCCCATGGTATCAGATAGTGACAGAAAATAGAATTTTGGAAATGATTCAGAGAAGACACTGAGGACTGAGGAAAACAAAAAGAATTCAAAATCTGCAAAAAGGAAACTGTTAAAAAAGACAAAGGGGATCAGACAAAGGCTGCAAGTAAGACAGCTCGAAAGGCAGACAAAAAAGTACAAATCTACGAATAAACTGCTGAATAGGATAAAGGTTGCAAGTAAATATTGAGTACATAAAAAGTGGCTGTAGTAAATTTTCCAATCCCATCTCTAGTAATATTGGACAGTAATGCGTGGCAAACCTGGCAGTTTTTCCACTTACAGTGGCAAAACCATGAGATTGCAACAGACTTAATGAACAGCATGAACCGGTTGGAGTAGCAATATCATTAACACTGTTGGGAAGCGACTGTCAACACCCTAAGTCTAATAGATGGGCAAAGAAAAATTATGAGAGAGAATTTGAAAACCTTGAACACATATTTTGAACCCGAAATGAATGTTATATATGAATGATATGTATTCAGCACTAGAATTCAGAGTGAAAATGAGACCGTTGAACTGTACACCATGGCAGTAGCACAGCTAGCAGATTTATGTGAGTTTGGACAGCTAAAAAAATGATCTGATTTAAGATAGATTGGTCCCAGACATGAGCGATCCGTCAGTGACAAGTCCACTGAAAGGTGAGAAAACTGATTCCATAGAAAGCAATAAATGTGTGTCAAAACGCGGAAGCTGTGAAATGTCAGCTAGAGCATACGTATGGCAGAACAGACCAAAAGATACATTATGTTGAGAGGCAGTCCAAGCCAAAATAGCTGAGCAAACACAGACAAAGGGCAGGATGCAAAAGCTGTGGAGGACAGTATGTGTGTGGAAAGCAGTGTTTTAACTGCAAGAAGCGGAATTATATTGCCCACAAGTGCTTGGTGAGAAAAAAGCAAAACAAACTGATGCAGATGGCCAATGGAGAGATTTCAGCAGGGCAATCTGATGAGCAACTATACACAACACAACAAGTTGGTTCTGTCAAGTCTTTAGGTGACAAATGATTTATGACTATTACCATGATGACCGCAGAGGGAAAGTATCAAATGAACAAGAAGTGTCAGATAGACACAAGTGCGTCATACAACATAGTGACCTTCACAAATCTGTATGAAGCAGCTCAACATGGAGATCCGAACATTAAGCTCCTGAAAGTAAGATTGAGACTATATGATGGCACAAAGACTCATACTGAGAGAAGAAGGTCTGACAGCCCAATGCGATGGCAAGAAGAAAGATCCAGGCTAGAATTCTCCGACTTCGCCCACGGCTGGGATTCTCCGGTCCCACTACAATAAATGGAGATTTGGCTGAGTGCCAAATTCTCTGTTCTCACTAGTAGCGGTGACGGGGTGTACGCAGTCGGAGAATCCAGGCCCTAGACTATCAGATTACAGATGGGGCACATGGCCACTCAGTTCAGATGGAGCAAGTCTAAAGTTTGGACCCATAACCCGGAATGTGCAAACAGTGAAAGGGCAAAGAAAAGAGAGCGGGACAATGCTCAAGCAAACCACAAGATGGTTGATGACCACGTCAGTGCAATGACATGCATGAGCCGAAGGAAATGTTCACATCAGAGTCGAACTGGAAGAGTTAAAAAGCAAGATTCCAGCTGAGTGTATACATTTGAAAAGGCAGAATAAACTGAAGTCTTCAGCGAACTAATCTGTGCGCGATCTGACCAAACATTTCGGGGACAACAAAAAGATACCAGGAGCAAAGAATGACCCACAATTCTACAATTGGCAACTCAAAGTGGGAATTTAAAAAACTATCCAGATATACAGGCGCAACTGCAGGCATATACACTCAACTAGCGAAACTGTGCCTTCACAGCAATTGGGTGGTCAGGGAGAAGGGATCCCACCAGCTGTATTGAGCACAGAACTACCATCAATTCTAGAAGTCCACAAGTCCCCAGTAACTGCAATGGAACAACAACAGTGACCAAGGCATCAAGAGTCATGCGAATGACACCCTCCAAACAAGGAACATCACCCAGAGATATAGCCAATGTCAACATGCACACGGACCATTATGTGACTGACCATTAAGAGCATGGGTAAGATTATCTTTTGGAGACTCAATGAGCCAAATGGCCTCCTTCTGCACTGTAGAGGTTCTAGGATTCTCTGGAATCTTGTCTTCTCTAGTCCTGTGGTTCACACTGGAACTATTTTTGAACCCTTTCTACTTCGCAGTTTGGTAGATGGGCATACCAAAATTCCTGGTGTTACATTCATATTGCTAATATGACATAAATGGGTCTCCTGTTTTTGCTGCTGTCTGGTGGTGAATCACTGGAGACTGGCAATTTTGGCATTGGGGTCTTTTGGTCATCTCTGTGCGATCTTGGTTTTCTGCTGCAACACTAGACACTTCTGTCCCATAAGAAGGCTACACATAAAGCTATTGCTCTGAAATCTTTGCTGGATTCGGGGTTTGATTTGAACCACTTAAGTGCATTTACACGTATTGAGTTTCTAGTGATGATGTAACCAGTCTGGTGATTTTTGAGGGCTCATTCCATTACATACTTCTTACTGTTCTCATGGTGAATTTGATCTTGGACATCTTCTTCAGGGTGGATTCCTTCCTCTTCTATTTTCTCAACAGTTTTTCACTCACACTGAATTCCCTCGCTGCTGCACAGTTATTTGACAAGTTAGCAAATGCTGCAACTTTTAGCTTGAAACCAGCTTTGTACTTCATTCGTTTTGCTGGAGGACCGATTTCTGTTCATCATTCACCATGTGCGATCTGCTTAGCATGGGGGTATCTTCGACTCCAGCACATCTTCTTGGCAATACAGCCCGTATTGCCTGCTTGATCCAATGCACCAACTTATAAGGTGAGTAAAACTTGCATTTCTGAAGTGCAAAATTGAAGGCCACTCCTAATGATAGCATATCTTAGTACGCCAAGTACAAGGCTAAACATGAGCTTTGGCACTGAAAGAAATGGGGTTGTCTTATATGCTGGGTCAACTTATATCTCACAATCAGTAGTGTAACTTTGACCCAAGTGTTGAAGATACACATGGAGCCCTGAGAAGAGCAACATTGCCAACTGAATCATTTTATTAACTTGGAAAAGTGCTCTAATTAGAGGGTTAAACAACACCAACTTGCAACACAGCACCTCTATGTTCTATAGGGAGTGGGATAGCTTGATCTTGGTTTCAGATAAAGCTCGGCACAACATCGTGGGCCGAAGGGCCTGTTCTGTGCTGTACTGTTCTATGTTCTATGTTTATTAAAGGAAAACATCTCAGTTTCACAGGAATGCTTGCAAAACAAAATTTGACAACAAGCCTCATAAAGAGATATTAAGACAGATGACAAAAAGCTTGGTCAAACAGGTAGGTTATAAGGAGTAATTTAAAGGAGGAGATAGAGAGGTAGAGATGCAAGGATGTTTAAGGAGGGAACTGCAGACTCTCGGATAGAAACATAGAAAATAGGAGCAGGAGGAGGCCATTTGGCCCTTTGAGCCTGCTCTTCCATTCATTATGATCTTGGCTGATCACCCAATTCAATAGCCTGATCATGCATTGTCCCCATATCCTTTGGTCCCTTCGCCTAAAGTGCTATATCTAACCGCTTCCTGAAAACATTCAATATTTTGACCTCAACTACTTTCTGTGGTAGCGAATTCCATAGGCTCACTGTTCTAGACAGTTGAAGGGAGGAATGCCAATGGTGGAGCAAAAAAAATCATTATAGAAATATAAAGATAAGGATAGCATGCACGACTTTAAAATGGGGATTGAATTATCTGCCTACACTGGTCCCACTATTCTGATTCAAAACCCTTCTGAAGACTACACTTTGCCTTATTCCTATATTCCTTAGTTCAAAGGGGTAAGTTTTAAATAATATCTTTTAGGAGGAATGAGAGGTAGAGAGGTTTAGGCAAGAAATTCCAGTGGTTAGGACCCAGTAAGCTGAAGACACAATGGTAGAGTAATTAAAGTTGAGAACAGGCAAATAAAAAGGCAGAGGCTGATCCTGTAAGACTTTAAGTGACCTTTGTTATAAAACAGTAAAAAACTGATTCACGGATCAAATTATAAATACAGATATTATGGGATAAGACTTCCTGGCAATATCACAAACAGACAACTACTTAATGTATTCACGTAAAATTCCCATGCGCGTTATTGTAAAACAGGTTCATTTTAAATAGGTTGAAAAAATATATAAAGGCATTTATTAGGCACACACATGCTCATTTGAACACAAATGCTCTGTGTTCAGATGTTGGGCCACGGTACTCAATTTCAGGGCTGCAGGTCTCGGATGCTGGGCTTCCGAGTGGTGAACAGGATGCAATACGATTACCAAGATCCAATTGCTCACTTGAGTCAATCACCAGCCAAATTAGACAATTACCTATCAAGGGGCTGCTCTGCTCCAGAAACCAAAACATATTCTCCCAACCCTCCCTCCCTCAATCCCAACTTCTGCTTAGAATCATTTTAGCTGCCAACTTTCAACAGTAAATACTCTCCACAGGCTTCAATTATTCCTATGTTAAGGATCAAAATTGCCCTGAGCCACCATTTTAATTAGAGCCTCTAAGACAGGGACTTAAATCCTTCTATCGAGGTAATTCAAGTTAAAATTATCAAACAGTCTTAGGTCACTGAACACAGAAGGCGGGATTATCCAGCAGTGCTCGCCCCAAGACCGGAAAATCCCACCCGAGGTCAACAGACCTTCGCATGGTATTGTGCCACCCACTACGATTCCCGTGGGGGTCAGGATGTGAAAATTCCACCCAAACTGTCTGCCATCTTTGCTATGTTACAAGAGTGACGACACTTCAAAAGGACTTCATTGGCTGCAAAGTCCTTTGGGATGTCCTGAGGTCATGATAGGGGTTGTATAAATAAAAATCTCTCTCTTCTTTCATTAATTATTCTTCAAAAATCTACCAGTTAACAATATGACGATTACAATCTCATCTGACGTTGTCGATGGTGGCCGTTGACTATTTGTCAACGGCCACCATCTAATCCCGAGATTAGATTATCAGTTTACAATTAATTCCACTGATCCACTATTGCCTGTACAAAATGCACTGTGGTCCAATTCTCTGGAGTGATAGTGAACCATGCATCATAAATGTCTTTTTCCATAGGTCACAGTCACCTGGTAATCAGCACAAAAACGTTGAAAGCATTTTAGTTTTTGGCAGTCAACCTTTTTCCTTCCGTTACATTTAATTTCAAGTCTCCCACATCCCTCAAATGTAGTTTTATAATTGCCCCTCAGTCAAAAAAAAATATGTATTTGAAAAATTCCAAGCTTTTCAGCACTTTGTGTTTGATCTAAAACAGGAATCGCCTGGATTTCTTTTGCAAAAAATAACCTATCTGTCAATCACAGGGAGATCCAGGGGTCGTGTGAATGACATAGCTGGTCGGATTTAAACTTTGGCTTAACCGCCATTGGGCTGGCTCTCACCAAAAAACATGTCCACTATTTGTCTGGGGCTTTTCTTTATAATCAGAGGGGAGCGGGAAGCAGGATGAATTGCATGGCATCCAGTCTGAACTCAATCTCAGTGTCGCTGAGACGCTGCAGCATTTGAAACAACTCTGGACAGAAGGGAGAGCTCTGTCTCACTGACAAGACATATTTATTAGCCTGGGGGTCATGCTTTACTGGATTGGATCCAAAGCGCGAGTGTTAGTGTACTCTCCCGTGAATAGTACGACAGTTACAATGTTCACTGAAAAGTAATGACCTGCTTTTGCATTTTATAAGGTGCTCCTCGCAGTAATCCGCATTGTATATCAATTACCTCATCTAGCAGAAGAAGCCACATGGCCAACCCTCGTTATATCGCATCATTTGCTTTCCTTCCAATCTAACTGCGGAGACTATGGTTTTCAGCGGAAGGTGTGGAGGATAGACAGGGTTCGGAATCTGGGATAGGTTGGGGACTGCAGCTTTGCAGTTCATAAGGATTTAATTAGAATCTGACCCTGCTTCTGCTGTCACCCATGTCCTATCATCCTTCATAAACGGTCTCAGGGAACAGGGCAGTAAGTGAGCAGAGATGAGGTGTCATTAATGCTGGAACATCCTAAATTAGGTTTAAGCTACCATTAAGCCAATTACCCTTGTGTGACTCATTTGTTTTCATGTCAACCGAATTGCTAATTCAATCAACCATACAGTAACCTGCACCACACCCACCCACCCCTCCCTCCAGCCACCGCCACCTCAACCCTTGCTCCCCCTACACCCCCACGCACACACAGGAGGATAAAATCTTACCCAGGTAAATTATACAAATTACAAACGTTCGATTGGGACTTAAATCAAAAGGCAGCAAGTTCAGAAATTGTACATAAATCCATTCCCTTCTCATTCTCAACACTAATCCTCCCCATCTGCAACCAATAAATCTACTGTGATTTGTGCCAGGACTACATATCTGTTCCATTATTATAATCGCTTACATCTGATGTCTATTGCTGAGACTGGTAGCAGTCCAAATAACAGTTATTTAACTCCCTTGATTGCTCCAACCAACTCCCAGGTTAATTAGTTTGCATGATTACCTTCAAAACATTGGCACTGAATGGGCATTGTGACTATAATTGTCGAGAAGTGTTGGATTTTATAGAGTCAAAAACGGGAAATCTGCCTTACGGGTGCTTAACCTCAATGCTTTCCAGCCCCCAGCAGGCTACCTGCTGGTGTGGTTTTGGTGCTGTTTGGCATGGGGGATTGAGGGTGGGAGGGGGTGGTGGTCTATATTCAGCAGTGCGTGAGTATCTTTTGTACAAGCATGACTGTAACCGGGAATAATGGGTCTGAAATCTGATTAGAGTGGGAATTCAAAATGGATGCTGTCACACTTGCCACCCGTTACACATCCAACTGGCATGGGATTGAATATTGGGCAGGGTTCAGAAACAGCTGTAGGTGCACCAAATTTGTGTCCACACCCAAGATTGATTTCACTACAAAATCTTTCAGGTTAGTGCACTTATAAAAAACAAAAACATTTTTTAAAAAACAAGCAAAAAGGGCACTCAGTAGATTACATCCATCTGCCCTGCTGTGTTAACGCAGCATGATTATAATTACGCAGTTCTTCCTTGAGGCTTTTCCCAACTTTTTTGATGCTCTGTAACTACAAAATTGGAAAAAAAAATTTTTTATTAAGAGCATACATCTTATTTCTGACTTCAGGCCAATCCAGATCCAACAATCTGCTCTGAAAACTCTGCTCACATTTTGACAGCTGTGACAAATTCCACCACAACAATCCACAACACTCTAAAGCAATTAACAATATTCTAAATCAAACAACCCACAGCATTCTTTAAAAAAAAGTCAATTCAGCCTATCTCCCAGTGTAATGGATCCATTAAAAAAAACTGAAGGATCCGGATTCGCACATTCAGCAAAAAATGAATCAGTTCCTTAGGTACCCTCCCCGTGTACCAAGTTTTTTGGAATCAGTCCATGAGTATGTTGACGTGCAGAAAAACAGACTAATAACAGGGGTAAAAACATTACCTTCATCCATCTTCAGCGACGGAGGTAAGTATGATTGCGAAGGAAGAACAAGTGAGCATCACCTCCAAAGTCATTCAAAATGCAAAATGTCACAACTGCACAGCAAACAACCTCTTGACAGCTAATGAATGTTATGTGATGGATTCTGTTCAGGCAAAGCTTTGTTCTCGGGATTCAGACAAGGCTGCCCAGTTCCCAAAGAAGCCGGCAGTGATTGGATGGGGGAAGGGAGAAGATTGCTTCTTAATGATTGTTTTTTTTACAACTGTGACGATACTGTGCCTTTAAGCAATGTATTTTAATCATGTTTCTCTGCAGGATTTTGTCAGCATCGTGTTGTCTACAGAAGGTGTCCTCTAATTGTTACTGAAGCAATATAATGGACACCATGTTAATTTTAATCTGAATTAATGCAGGGTCCTGTGGTTTTTAGTGTCTCTTGGGATTGCTGAGTGGAGCTTGATTGAGGATGATTGACAGGTCAGGTGATATGGCTGGGGTTAGCTTTTTTTTAACAGAGCATTCCAAGTTTTAGTTTTGTTTCTCAGTTGCTGCCAGAAGCTGGTGGAAGAAGCTAGTGTCTCTGTCGCTCTCTCTCTCCAGAGGTTTTCTGAAAGTTCCAAGACTGGGGAGCCGCAGAGAATTGATCCAACATTCAAAGGACCAATTCACAGCAGGTATTAAAAAGCTCAAATCCAGCATCACATGAGCATACTTGCTTCTGTGCCAAGTCTGAAGAAGGTGGATGTCTGTGGGATGGTGTTTAACTTGGAACAACAGAGATAGCTAGCTGTTAGGCGTTATACTGTGTGATGTTTAAATCTTGTAATTGGTAAAAGTTATGATAATTTCTTTTGGTTATTTTTAACAATGTTCTTAAATAAATTTTGTTTGATAAAAGCTTCCTCGTGGGTCACTGGAATTATACCCACAGTGAAACACCTTATGCTCACTCATGCCAAAATCAAATGTAAAACTTCAGGCCTAGACTGACTTCATAAAACACCTTGGGGTTTCCGACTTGGGTCTTAACACAACTGAGTGGCTTTCTAGAGGGTATTAACAGTCAACTGCCTTGCAAGGAGCTAGAGTAACAGGTAGGCCAGACCAAGTTAGGGTGGCAGGTTCCCTTCCCCTAAAGGACTTTACTGAACCAAATGGGTATTTATGACAATCTAGCAACCTTTATGATCATCTTTCTATTTTTCCCTCTATGGTGCCAGCCTACAAGTTTAAGTGGCATGGTGGCACAGTGGTTAGCACAGCTACCTCAGAGCGCCAGGGACCTGGGTTCAATTCCCAGCTTGGGCCACTGACTATGTGGAGTTTGCATATTCTCCCCGTGTCTGCGTGGGTTTCTTCCGGATGCTCCGGTTTCCTCCCACAGCCGAAGATGTGCAGGTTAGGTGCGTTGGCCATGTTAAATTCTCCCTCAGTTACCTGAAAAGACACTGAAGTGTGACGACTAGGGGATTTTTCACAGTAATTTCATTACAGTGTGAATGTAAGCCTACTTGTGACTAATAAATAAACTTAACTTAAAGTTATCAGAGCTCTTGCACTTAATTTCACAATTTAGCCAGGATTGAATTTAACAAAATCAATTTGAATTTGTGTCCCACCTTTATCATAGTACAGTGTCCCAAGGCAATCACAGGAGTGATTATCAAATAAAATTTCTCATCATGCCACTTGGAGAGATATTAAGATAGGTGACCAAAAGCTTGATCAAAAAGTTGGATTTTAAGGAGTGTCTTAAACGTGGAGAGAGGTCAAGAGGTTTGGAGATGGAATTCCAGACGTTAGGGCCTTCAGACAGTGGAAGGGATCTTTGGGTTGCCAGGCAGTGGCGTAGTGGTATTGTCATTGGACTAGTAATCCAGACACACAGCGTTATGTTCTGGGGACCCGGGTTTGAATTCCACCACGGCAAATGGTGAAATCTGAATTCAATAAAAAATCTGGAATTAAAAGTCTAATGATGACCATGAAACTATTGTCACTAAAAAAAATTTGGTTCACTAATGTCCTTTAGGGAAGGAAATCTGCCATCCTTACCTGGTCTGGCCTATATGTGACTCCAGACCCACAGCAATGTTGCTAACTCTTAAATGCCCTGAGGGGATGGGCAATAAACTTGGAATACTGTGTGCAATTCTGGTCACCCTATTATAGAAAGGATATTATTAAACTAAAAAGAGTGCAGAAAAGATTTACTAGGATGCTACCGGGACTTGATGGATTGAGTTATAAGAAGAGGCTGAATAGACTGGGACTTTTTTCTCTGGAGCGTAGGAGGCTGAGGGGTGACCTTATAGAGGTCTATAAAATAATGAGGGGCATAGACAAGGTAGATAGTCAATATCTTTTCCCAAAGGTAGGGGAGTCTAAAACTAGAGGTCATAGGTTTAAGGTGAGAGGGGAGAGATACAAAAGTGACCAGAGGAGCAATTTTTTCACACAGAGGGTGGCGAGTGTCTGGAATAAGCTGCCAGAGGTAGTAGTAGAGGCGGGTACAATTTTATCTTTTAAAAAGCATTTAGATAGTTACATGGGTAAGATGGGTATAGAGGGATATGGGCCAAATGCGGGCAATTGGGATTAGCTTAGGGGTTTTAAAAAAGAATAAGGGCGGCATGGACAAGTTGGGCCGAAGGGCCTGTTTCCATGCTGTAAACCTCTACGACTCTATGACTCTATAAATGGTGGCCCAGCCAGCGATGCCCACATCCCATGAACGAATAAAAAAATGTTCAGCCCATGAGCCATTACTTTTACCAAAGTTTCTCTTGATAATTTACTTTATAGGTATAGAATCTACAGTGCAGAAGGAGGCCATTTGGCCCTGCACCAACAACAATCCCACCCAGGTCCTGTCCTGTCTCCATTACCCTCCATATTTTACCCTCCTAATCCCCCTGACACTAAGGGGCAATTTAGCATGGCCAATCAACCTAACCCACACATCTTTGGACTGTGGGAGGAAACCGGAGCACCCGCAGGAAACCCACGCAGACACAGGGAGAATGTGCAAACCCCACACAGACAGTGACCCAAGCCGGGAATCGAACCCGGGTCCCTACCGCTGTGAGGCAGCAGTGCTAACCACTGTGCCACCGTGCCGTGCAGGTTGGGTTCAATGAGAATTTTGACTGTAAATACAGTTAGCACTGAAACACGTTTAGGGACCATATTTGTATAAGAGCTGAACGTTAACAATAAATGCCTCAGCTTGTTTGATACGCGTCCATATACAATTTGTGGGTATCCATGATAAACAGTGAGCAGGTCCTCCAGGCAGCCGACTCAGTCAAAACTATCCCTTCCTGTTTTCAAAGAGGGAATGCAATTTTAATTTCCAGTAGATGTTTCCAATATTAGCCGTGTATTCCCTTGAGTACACAGGAGTAAGGAGTGAGGTGCTTAAAATGATTAATGAGAGAGGCTCTTCCTCTGGTGGAAGAGTCAAGAACAAGGAGCATAACCTTAAAATTAAGAGATGGTGTAAGGAAACACTTTTTCACAAAGAGGTAGTGGAAATCTGAAATGCTCGACCCTGAGAGGTTGTTGACACGGGTGGGGGGGGGGGGGGGGTGTGGAGTCAAGTGATAGAATTTTGTTACACAAGTTGTTAAGGGTTATAGCAGGTAAATGGGGTTAAGATACAGATCAACCATGTTTAATTGAATGATTGAATAGGTTTAAGGAGCTGAATGACCTCCTCCTGTTTCCATGTTCCTTTTTCGTCACATAACGCAGAGCTGAAAGTCAAATTTCAATAATGACTGCCGTTCAGGCGAGGTACACAAAAAGGAACGGGGAAAACTTGAGTTGGAATGTTCAATCTGCAGGACGTGTAATAAATTAACATCGTCATCCCAGATCCAAAATATACTTCAGTCCTTAAGTATTTGGAAGGTTCCTCTATTAACTAGAAATACAGTCTTTGACCGAAGGCTTGCCAGAAAATGGTGTCCTCAGGGAAGCAGTGTTTTACATCAGCATTTCTCATCAGCTCATCAAAATGGCCAATCATCCATGACAATTTAAAAAAATCATTCCCATTCACTGGAATTCTACTGCCTTGCCCGCCATGGAATCGGTGTGGGCAAGGAGTGGACAATGGAAATGCCCATTGACCTCATGCGGGAATTTCCAGTTTCGCTCGAGCAAGGCTGTAAAGTCCCACCCATTATGTTGGCATTGCTGCCATCGTGCTGTTATAGCCCAGCCCTATTTGCCCCTGGATTACAAGCCTTCTCCTTGAACTGCTGCGGTCAATGTGGTGAAAGTTCCTCCTACAATACTGTCCGGTAGGTAAGTCCATGATGTTGACCCAGTGACAGTATGTCTTGGAACTAATGTTGTTCCCACATACTTGCTGTCCCTGTCCTTACAGTTGTTGGAGGTCACAAGTTTTGGGAGGTGTTGCGGAAAAAACTTCGGCGAGTTGTTTTCCAGTCGATTGTACACATTGCAGCCACGATGCAACTGGATGTCAAAGCAGTGGATGAAGTTCTGATCAAGCCAAAAGCTTTGTATTGGACTGCGTTGAGTTTCTTAAATGTTGTCGCAGCTGTGCTCATCCAAGCCAAAGGAGCGCATTCCATTACATTACTGACCTATGGCTTGTAAGTGGTGGAGAGGCTTTGGGGAGTCAGGTGGTGAGTTATGAGCTGCAGAATACTCAGTCTCTGGCCTGTTTGCATAGTCATGGGGTTTTTGTAGATGATCCAGTTAAGTTTGGTCAATGCTCCCTCGAATGTTGATGGTGGGGAATTCAGGGATGGTAATGCCATTGAATGTCAAGGCGAGCTAATTATGGTCTCTCATGTTGCAAATTGTAATTGTCTTGAATTGAATTGAATTATTATTGTCACATATATTGGGATACAGTGAAAAATATTGTTTCACATGTGCTATACAGACAACGCATACCGTCCATAGAGTACATAGAGGAGAAGGAAAGGAGAGAGTGCCAAATATAGTGTCGCAGTTACCGACAAGGTGAAGAGAAAGTTCAGCTTAATATGTGATAGGACCATTCAAAAGTCTGATGGTAGTAGGGAAGAAGCTGTTCTTGAATCGGTTGGTAAGTGTTTTCAGACTTTGTATCTTTTTCCCGATGGAAAAAGGTGGAAGAGAGGGTGCGTGGGGTCCTTAAATACGCTAGCTGCTTTTCTGAGGCAGTGGGAAGTGTAGACAGAGTCAATGGATGGGAGGTTGGTTTGTGTGAAGGACTGAGCTACGTTCACAACTCTTAGTAGTGTCTTGTGGTCCTGGTCAAAGCAGGAGCCATACCAAGCTGTGATGCATCCAGAAAGGATGCTTTCTATGGTGCATCTGTAGAAATTGGTGAGAGTCGTAGTGGACATGCTGAATTTCCTTAGCCTTCTGAGAAAGTAGAAGCGTTGGTGGGCTTTCTTAATTAGCATTGGCATGGAGGGACCAAGACAGATTGTTGGTGATCTTAACACCTAGAAACATGAAACTCTCAACCACCTCCACTTCAGCAAGTCCAATGTGGCATGTCTAGCTATTCATAAAACATACCAGGACTGCTTGTTTCTACGCTACATTATTATTTTGGGTTTTTACTCTTCATAAGTTCAGCATCTGTGTCCACTCCAGGTAGAAACTCTTGCCCATGCTCAGACTGTGTTTTAATTGCCAAAAGATGAAGTAACCTCCAAGAAACCCAAGGATTTGGGGACAAAAAACAACCACTTGTCGTTATACTTTAGCTTAGATTAAAGAACATGGGGGCATGTGATTTTCCTTAATGTTGGAAGCCTGCAGAATAAACATTTCACTGAAATATGCCCTAAGCTAAAATTTTCCAAAATGATTTATAACCAGAAAATGGATAAGTGAATGGAAACAATGGCACACTGTAAATATGTAGTTGTTACAGGCTTAACTTTGAGTTTATAGTAGAGACCATTCATTCATGGAACTATTCATGCCTATTGGCTTTCACTTTCTGTTTCTCCCGGACTCTTTCCTGCCCTAGTCTTAAGTTTGCATCCCTCTCTAGTTTTTCTGTCATCTCCACTGATGCCCTCTTTGAGTTTATCTCATTCACAAAACCCACCTGCTGCTCTTTTTCCTCTGTAGACCACCAACTTTCTTTCCCCGTCTCTTTCAATATCATCAAGTGCCTCCTCCAAAAATCATCTTTCCTTGCAACCCAACCTCGCCCAATCCAATCTCACCCTCCTTATCTACATGTAAAACCCCTACAGTGCAGGAGAGGCCATTCAGTCCATCAAGTCTGCAATGACTTTCTGACAGATTATTTTAACCAGGTCCACCCCCCTGCCCTATCCCTGTAACCCCACACAGTTTTAACATAGCTAATCCATCTAACCTACATATCTTGGGACACTAAGGGGCAATTTAGCATGGGCAATCCACTCAACCTGCACATCTTTGGACTGTGGGAGGAAACTGGAGCATCCGGAGGAAACCCATGCAAGACGTGCGGAGAATGTGCAAATTCCACACAGACAGTCACTCAACGCTGGAATCAAACCCAAGTCCCTGAAGCTGTGAGACAGTAGTGCTAACCACTGGACCACTGTGCCATGTGTTCCCTTGGTGACAACATCCAAAAACATGTGGTCAGTTTCTACCGGTATATGGATGATATCGAGCTCCATTTATGTACTGTCTCTGTTGCCAATTGCCTCTTCGACATTCAATCTTTTATGAGCCACAATTTTCATCTTAAACTCCATTTCCCTACCACTCATTCCACCACCTTTTCCACCACTGACTCAGAGTGAGCCAGGTTATTCACAACCTTCTTATCCCATTTGAGCCTAATGTGAATCTCTTTCCCCAGATTCAATCCCATCTTGGAGCTCACTTCCATTACATTGTCCACCCCACTCCCCCCCCAATCCGTCTTAGCCCATGAGCTGCTCAAACCTCCAGCCAAAGGCTTTTTCACCTCCAGAATCTACTGTTCTTAACTATGTGAAAAGAGGCAAAATGATAAGCTGGTCAGCCCAACCTCCATTGTAGGGAAAGAACTGCAGAGCATCAATAGATAAGGATGATGAATTACCCAGTATGCTGCACAATTGTGAGAGGCAGACATGGGGCGGGATTTTCCAGCCCCGGGGTGGCAGGTTTTCCAGTGGTAGAGGCTGGTCACCATTGGCTGCCAGTGGGATCTTCCAGTCCCGCCAGAGTCAATGGCCATTTGCATTGCTCGCCGGGTGCACCACGGAGGAACCCACCGGCCAATGGTGGCCCACATACCCCCACAGCTCCCCCCCCGCCGCCACCCCAACACTGGAAAACCCACCGCAGCTGGGATGGGAGTGGGGGTGGGGATGGGGGAGAGTCAGAAAATCCCGGCCTTGGTGTTACGGTAGTGAGATCATACCTAATTAAGCTTTTGGAGTTCTTTGGTGAAAATAACTTAAAATATACTTGTAGTGATGGGAACTCAATGGAGATTGTTTATTTAGATTTGAGTTAAGCTTCTGGGAAAGTGTCAGATATGTGGCTGATCCACAACATTGGAGAAGTAGCTGTACCATTGAATTAATGATGTGGAGATGCTGGCGTTGGACTGGGGTGGGCACAGTAAGAAGTCTCACAACACCAGGTTAAAGTCCAACAGGTTTATTTGGTAGCACAAGCTTTCGGAGTGTCGCTCCTTCATCAGGTGACTTACCTGAAGAAGGAGCAGTGCTCCGAAAGCTTGTGCTACCAAATAAACCTGTTGGATCTTAACCTGGTGTTGTGACACTTCTTACCATTGAAATAAACCATGGCTGACCTAAGCCTCAACTCCACTTATCTATCCCATTTTGCTGCATATCTCTCGATAGCCTTACCCAATAAAATTCAATGCATCTCCATCTGGGAAGCTCCAGTTGTTCCCAGTAACCTTTTTAGAAGAGACAGTTCCAAATTTTCAAAGCGATGAACAAGAACAGATTACAGAATCATAGAATCCCTCCAGTGCCGAAGGAGGCCATTCGGCCTATCGAGTCTGCATTGACAACAATCCCACCCAGGCCCTATCCCCATAACCCCATGCATTTACCCTGCTAATCCGCCGACACTAACGGATAATTTAGCATAGCCAGTCCACCTAACCGGCACAGCTTTGGACTGTGGGAGGAAACCGGAACACCCAGAGGAAACCCACGCAGACATGGGGAGAACGTGCAAACTCCACACAGACAGACCCGGCTCCCTGGCGCTGTGAGGCAGCAGTGCTAACCTACGTGTCACTGTGTCACCCATATTCTCAAATTGAGAAGAGATGTTCTCAAATTGGGAAGAATTGGGAAGAATCTGGATAAATTGGGGAGCTATACTGACAAGTGGTAGATGCAAGTTAAAGATGGTGTGAGGGAGTCCACTTTTTGCGGGAACAGTAGGAGAACCTGTGGATGCTGTTTTTAGGATGGGTAGCTTGCCGGACATTCTGTTGGGTGCGTTAGTCCTGGTTTCAAAACATGTATTTTTTGATTCAGATCCTAACTGAAAGAAAAACTGAAACCCCAGGTTTCGAGGGAAACTGAAACTGAAACATCGGCGGCAATCTTACCAAAGAAATTCTGAGTCATGAACGAACGTGAAAATGGAAGAATTTCAGATCTATTTTTTGGGTGAGTTAAACATTAAATCTAACGACACTCTGAGCAAAAAAAAGAAACAAGATCTGTTTCCCACCAGCATGGGGAGGGGGGTGGGGCCTAAGCTCACTGGAAATCTGGAAGCTTACACCAAAGGTGCCATTGCACATGCGCAGATCTCTATCTGTTCTGTGCAACAGCACAGAAGTGATCTGTCAGGCACCCAAACCTGTTAGCGCTAGTCTTCCTCCCCCCCAGCCCCGCTATCATCGTCTTCCCCACCATAATCGCTGGTCTCTCCCACCATACCTTGTTATTGCTGGCTTCCCCCACTGCAATTATTGGTCTCCCCCCTGCGATCACTTCCCAACTGAGGTTCAGCCAATCGTTCCCCTCCCATCCTCGGCCTGCCCCGGTTGATTGTTGTTGTAGAGTGTGCAGTGTTCCTACTCTCCTCCCCGATCCCAGTTGCAGATCATACAGCATTTCTGGTGGGCACTGCAGCGTGCCAGGCTGGTAGTGTCAGGGAGCCAGACTGGCACTGGAAGGGTGCCAGGCTGGCAGTGCCAGGCTGGCAGTGCCTAAGGGGCACTGCACCCCTGCCCTGACCTCCCAAAGGGGCCTCAGTGGCTTCCAGTCCTACTGGCGAGACCATCACAACAGGTCCCTGTTTATAGGGACCATACGTGATCCTCGCCGGTGAGGAACTTCACCGGTGACGCCACTAAGGCAAGTGAGCCCGGACGATTGCATTCCGGGCGCACTTGTAATATTTAACTTTGTATATAAATAGATTTAAATTTGTATATAAATAGATTTAAATATTGAGATCAGGCTTGTACCTGTTCTGGGCATGAGGCTGATCTCGCCAGATATCCAAGCCCGGTAAGATAGATAGATAACCATCCCAATTTTTCACCTATCTCGCTATCTTACCAGCTCACCCGCCCATCGACCGGTGGGATGAGCAGGTAAGATCACCCCCGTCAGGTTTGTGGGGAAACTAGAATTGGTTGAAACCAAATAAAAGACAAAGAGCCATCTGAGCTCACATATCCCAGCGGTGCGGTACAGGCAGGGTGAAGAATAGGAAGGCTGGATTCAGGATCTGGCAGTAGGCAATGCAAGCTGGCTGCAGCTAGTTCTGTTGCCTACCTGATGAACTGGACTCACCTGATGAAGGAGCAGCGCTCCGAAAGCTCGTGATTCCAAATAAACCTGTTGGACTTTAACGTGGTGTTGTGAGACTTCAGCCTGTGCCCACCCCAGTCCAATGCCGGCATCTCCACATCACTGTTACTTCAAATCATTGATGGACCTGACTCGGCCAACACAGTGCACAGGAGAATTCGGATAAGAGTAATACAGGGTGGATCCACACCATCCATTCTGTCATGGGCAGAGCCCAGGCAGTTCAGGAGAAGCGCGCGATGTTGTTGAAGACTGCACCTGTGGTACTCAGATTGATTGGGAGCTGCAGTTGGATGAGAATCGGCGGCTAAATCTTTGCAGAAAAGGAGCTGGAATTCTACCTGAGGAAGTTCAGAGCTATGATGGACACAGTGGCTGAAATTAGTGCCACATGTGCTGAATGGACTGCCTAATAAATCTGTGAAACCTACCTTTATTGTATGTGCTATTTGTGTGTAATTTAAATTGAACATGACTTTTCAGTTAATTCATGTTTAATCTCAGTTAATTCTCTACGTGATATCCTGAAGTGTTACTCATATATTAGCTGCTCACAGACAAAAATATTCAACATAATACAAAAAGTATTAAAAATAAAATACATTATCCTTACATTATTTATAATTTACCCGCTTCCCGTATCAGCTTGTTTTTCCAAAAATTCTTCTCTAATAATTTCTTTGACCCTCAAATCACTGGATGTAATTAGCTTATCTCATCTTTCATCTTTTGCTTCAAATTGTGTTTGCTTGTGGCAAATTGCATTTATCTTTGTGCTTCATAGCCTCTGTGTATATTTTCAAATTATGTATTTACTCCTTAACAGCATAAAATGGAATTCAATTAGTTTTTTTTATTAAAGTAATTAATATGCCCACTGTACTATTTTACTTCCTTTTTAGTATCAGGGTTAGAATGGCGGGAGTGGTGAAGCCTACATGGGACTAGACTGAGATTGACACTGTGTTAGAGAACGATGAGGTTTCAGAGGTGAAAGCAGAGGTTCAAATGGGTGGGAGCAGTGCCTATTTAAAGTAAGGATAGGGTGAACGAAGGTGAGGGAAGGCTGTGACTCAGGACTCAGCAAAACCGGGGACTATGAAGCAGCTCAGTTGAAAGGATGTGCCTTAACAGAGAGAGAAAGCATGTTGCTCAAAGAATTTTGTTTCGTGAATGAACAGCCATATCCACTTGGGTTCTACAGATCATGTCAAGGGTTGATTTCAGGAGGAACTTTACTCTGGAAACATCTCCAGAAGTCTGCTTTTCAGGACATTTTTTTGAGGACATGTGGATCCAAATGCGAGCTTCTGAGAGTTGAACTCCAGAGGTACAAGCACACAATGACAGGCTGGCTCCAGTGCAGTACTGCGGGAGTGCTGATCTGTCAGAGGTGCTTTTGGATGAGACATTAAACCAAGGCCCCATCTGCACTCTCAGGTGACCAGGGAAGGTCCCATTGCACTACTTCAATAAGGAATAGAGGAGTTACCTCTGGTATCTTGGCCATTGTTTATTCTTTAATCAACTCCATTTAAACAGATTATCTGCTCGCCATCACATTGGTTTTTGCTGGAGTTTGCTGTGCACAGATTGGCTGCTGTGTTTGCTAGTTTACAACAACTTCGATTGTACGGGACTCACTGGTACATGCCCTGAGTTAGTGAAAGGCGTTTTATAAATGTAAACATTTTTCTTGCTGCCCCACTGAAAATATTTTTCTTGTAATTGTCAGGAATATTTATTTCTTTTATTTGGCGGCTTATATTTGGGAGAAGTTGGAATTAGGAAGCAAAGTTTGATCTGAAATGGCTGGGTGTTAAAAAAAAGTATTTAAAAAATAGCTGAGGGCAGCGAAATACAGATAACCAAATACTTCACCAATGAGGAAAAAAAATTGATCAAGGCAGCTCGATTTGGAGAGATGTAAGCAGTTAAAGGTCACAGTGTCAAAGGCAGGCAGACAAATATCGGTGTAAAATTAATATAAGCAGAGCAGTATCATAGAAATCATAGAAACCCTACAGTGCAGAAGGAGGCCATTCGGCCCATCGAGTCTGCACCGACCACAATCCCACCCAGGCCCTACCCGCTAGTCCCTTTTTTTACCCGCTAATCCCTCTAACCTACGTATCCCAGGACTCTAAGGGGCAATTTTTAACCTGGCCAATCAACCTAACCCGCACATCTTTGGACTGTGGGAGGAAACCGGAGCACCCGGAGGAAACCCACGCAGACACGAGGAGAATGTGCAAACTCCACACAGACAGTTTCCCGAGCCGGGAATCGAACCCGGGACCCTGGAGCTGTGAAGCAGCAGTGCTAACCACTGTGCTACCGTGCCGCCCCTGTGCAAAACTGATTGCTAATAAAACATATTCTCCTACATATTGCAGTGTTAAGGACACGCCAGTGAGCGGTTATATAAACAGAGTGTGACAAGTGGCAAACTAAACCACACAGGAGAATACCAGTGACAATGGGACCGGCCGCTGAAGGAACATTAGCCATTATCTGTGTCTCTTACCAGCAATAGGACTCTTGTTGCAATGACTTGATAAAAGTCAGTCATATAGCACCACCAGCAGGATATAGTCTGAAATACAAAAGACAAGAGAAACTTCGCTGATTAATAGAATGAAAACGACAGACTTGCATTTATATCGGCTGGAGTTTTACCGCTTCGGGGACGGGCGAGGCTCACAGAATGGAATTCTCCGTTGGCCTTGGGCAGGATTTTACGAGCCTCTCCCGGGCAAGGTCGGAAAAGCCCGGCCATTGTGTCTTTCAGGATGTCTGAAAGTGCTTGATGGTCAATCAAGTACTTTTGAAATTTGCCACTGCTGTGATATAGGAAATGAGAGAGCCAATTTGCAAACATAAAGCTTACCTGAACTGACCAGGTACTTAATCTCAGTGACACCCTGAGGGATTATTAACTGAGGTACCAGAGAGAATTCCCCTGCTCTCCCTCAATATAACACCACTGCATCATTTACACTAACCTGAATGGGCAGACAGTGGCTCAGGTTTAAGACTAATGCTGAAACCGTACTGCCTTTCATGCTGGCGGGATGTTACGGTCCCGCTGATGGTGCACTGCCCCCCCCCCACCCCACCCGCCCCCACTCCCCACCGCGGGTTTCAATAGGAACCCCAGATGGCAATGGCAAGTCCATAAGGCATTCAGTCTCCTGCTGCCTCGAAACACGATGTGGAGATGCCGGCGTCGGACTGGGGTGAACACAGTAAGAAGTCTCACAACACCAGGTTAAAGTCCAACAGGTTTATTTGGTAGCAAATACCATAAGCTTTCGGAGCACTGCTCCTTCGTCAGATGGAGTGGAAATGTGCTCTCAAACAGTGCAAACAGACACAAAATCAAGTTACAGAATACTGATTAGAATGCGAATCCCTACAGCCAGCCAGGTCTTAAAGGTACAGACAATGTGGGTGGAGGGAGCATTAAACACAGGTTAAAGAGATGTGTATTGTCTCCAGACAGAACAGCTAGTGAGATTCTGCAAGCCCAGGAGGCAAGCTGTGGGGGTTACTGATAATGTGACATAAATCCAACATCCCGGTTTAGGCCGTCCTCATGTGTGCGGAAACACGCCATGGAGTGAGAGGAAAATCCCGCTCCATATCTACAAGATGATGCGTCTGTCTGTGCAACACTTCCTCAGGACTGCACTGGAGTCCGCTTTGGTCCCTATGTTCAAGTCCCTGGGTTGGCTCTTGAACCTGTTTGGTCTCTTGGGATGGGGAGTTGGCAGAAAAGTGGAGTTGAAGTCGAAGACCAGCCACAATTATATTAATGGTTGAAACAAGCTGGATGGGCAGAATGGTCTACCCCTGCTCCTACTTCTTATATTCTAACTCAACAAGCTATTGAGGTGAAGGCGCTGCCCACTGTGCCATGGCTGGCACAGATAAGCTGCTGGTTGGCACTGGGCAAATCGAATGAGGAATCCCAACACAACATGGACGCAAAATGCAGCAAACAGGGGTATAATTTATAACCTAAAACAAATTATTTCGAGCATGTATTTTTGGCTGTGTCCTTGATATTTCTTGGGGTATGGTGTTGCTGGGGAGATGACTACTGCCCATCCTTGGTGTTCCTGATGTGTGGTGGAGCTGGTGAGCCTTCTTCTTGAACTACTATGTCCATGTAGTGTAGGTACACCCACCCAGCTGTTAGTGACAGAGTTCCAGGATTTTAGTAACAGTGAAAGAAAGGCAATATTCCAAGGCAGGTTGGTGTGAGACTTGGAGTTGGTAGGCATTCTTGGAGTTGGGGGGCATTCTTGGAGTTGGGGGGCATTCTAAGGTGACAGCATTTCCTGAGACCTGTTCCTCCTAGATGGTGGAGGATGCAGTTTTTGGAAGGAGCCTTGGCAAGTTGCAGTGCGCCATGCAGGTGGCACACACTGCAGTCACTGTGCTGGAGGATGTGAATAATTAAGGTGGTAGATGGGGTGTCGGTTGAAATGGCTGTTTTGTCCTGGGTAGTGTAGATCATCTTGTGTCTTGTTGTAGCTGCACTCATCCTTGTAAGTAAAGAGTATTCTATCGCACTGTTGATTTGTGCCTTGTAAATGGTAGACAGGTGGAGTTGGGATGCGAATTCTCAGAATCTAACCTGCGCTTTGGAGCCACTATTTACATAATTGGTCCAGTTAAGCTTCTTGAAATGACTCAGGAAGCCTGACTGGAAAGGAACATCATTTCTTTACAGAATGCAAAGTAAAACCACCACCATGGTGTACACACACTAGTCCCTGCCTGGGACTACAGTTCAGCAGGCCCAGTCCTGGGCCTGCCTTATAAAAGGCTCAGTAATGAGTTCCAGATGGGCAGGCCACTGCCTGTTACCAGGGGAACTCATACTCAATGAACCCCACAGGAGATCAATCAGTGATTCCCCATGGGCTATGTTGGGTTTATCACATCTCTCTTCCAGCCCCCCCAAGGCCTAGGTCCACTCCTCTCGCTCCCATGATGATGGGGCCTTCTCCATCTCTTCACCTGTGGCCTCATTTCCATTGTTTGTAGGGTCTAGTCCGGGGGTCAGAATGCCTCTTTAGGGAGGAGCATTGAAGAGCCACCACAAGGAGAACACCCTCGGTGGTGACATATGACTGTGTGTCCGCTGCCTTCGTCTCCATTTCCGAGCCTGACGACTGGCTCATGGGTTTATAGAGGCCGGGGCTTCCTGTTCACAGGCCAGTGTGAAGGATGTCAATGGTGGTGCATCTGTAGAAACAGTGCCTCTGGTGTGGGGTTTCTCTATTACGAGGAGATTGATGTGCTTCTTTAAGGCCTTCTCCCTGATTTTTACCTGTTTTCTCGAGAATAACTCCTGGAATCGGGCGGCATGGTGGCACAGTGGTTGGCACTGTTGTCTCATAGTGCCAGGGACCAAGGTTCAATTCCAGCCTCCGGTGACTGTGTGGAGTTTGCAGTTCTCCGTGTCTGCATGGGTTTCCTCCGGGTGCTCCAGTTTCCTCCCACAGTCCGAAGGTTAGTCGGATGGGCCATGCTAAATTGCTGCTGGTTGGGCCTTCTGGTTTTCCTGGCAAGTTTTGCACTGCTTGACCAAGTTTTCAATGTCAGCGTTTATGTCAGGCCACCAGACATAGCTCATTGCGAGCATTTTCATCTTCGAAATTCCTAGGTGGTTACTGTGCAATTCTTGAAGTATTGGTCACTGGCCTGAACACAGGAGAAACCCAGGCTCCCCACAAAATGATGCCATCTTCTATACTCAACCTCTATTTGGAGAGATAAGGTTTCAAATCCTCCATAGGACGCCCTTGTGGTCCACCACTTAGGACGATGCCATAGACATAGAGGTTTACAGCATGGAAACAGGCCCTTCGGCCCAATTTGTCCATGCCACCCTTTTTTTTAAAAACCCCTAAACTAATCCCAATTGCCCGCATTTTGCCCATATCCCTCTATACCCATCATACCCATGTAACTATCTAAATGTTTTTTAAAAGATAAAATTGTACCCGCCTCTACTACTACCTCTGGCAGCTTGTTCCAGACACTCACCACTCTCTGTGTGAAAAATTGCCCCTCTGGACACTTTTGTATCTCTATCCTCTCACCTTAAACCTATGCCCTCTAGTTTTAGACTCCCCTACCTTTGGGAAAAGATATTGATTATCTACCTTGTCTATGCCCCTCATTATTTTATAGACCCCTATAAGGTCACCCCTCAGCCTCCTACGCTCAAGAGAAAAAAGTCCCAGTCTATTCAGCCTCTCCTTATAGCTCAATCCATCAAGTCCCGGTAGCATCCTAGTAAATCTTTTCTGCACTTTTTCTAATTTAATAATATCCTTTTTATAATAGGGTGACCAGAATTGCACACAGTATTCCAAGTGTGGCCTTACCAATGTCTTGTACAACTTTAACAAGACGTCCCAACTCCTGTATTCAATGTTCTGACCGATGAAACCAAGCATGCTGAATGCCTTCTTCACCACTCTGTCCACCTGTGACTCCACTTTCAAGGAGCTATGACCATGTACCCCTAGATCTCTTTGATGTGACGTAGTTTCATCAATATGGGATCCTTTTGGGTCCATGCTTGGATTTGCTTGGCAGATACTGGCAGAGTGTTCAGAATCATGACGACTTCATGCATCTTCGGAAGAGAAGGTAGGCTGGTGGCTAGTAGGCTCAAGGCATCCGTGTTGGCTATATCTCCCCCGGACGTTGTTCTAAGGTATATTCAGAGGCACTCAGTAGCAGTGCCCAGAATTGGCTCCGGGCTGATGCAATAGGAGGAATCACCTTTTCTTCTTTGAAGAGGCCCAAGAGTTTTGTGACAGGTTATTATGGTGAAATGCCGACCGTAAATGTACTGGTGGAACCTTTTCATCACAAACACCATGGCCAAACCCTCTTTTTCGATCTGGGCATACCCACTCTCTGCATCCAACAAGGGTTTGTGATGCGTACGCAGTTGAACGTTCTATTCCATCATCCCAATGGTGAGATAATACCAGGCCTATCCCAAATCCAGGGTGAAATGCCTCTCAACTGGCTGTAATAGATTATGAGGCATTATACGAAAAAGAGGATGGTAGTTCTGTCAAACATTTATCCCTCAACCAACATCGCTAAGAAACTGAGTATCTGATCATTTAATTCATTGCTATCTGTGGCACCTTACTGTGAGGAAAACAGTTGTCACATTTCCCTACATTAAAATAGTGGTTACACTTCAGAAACTACCCCGCTGACTGTGAAGCAATTTGGGATGTCCTGAGGTTGTGAAAGATGCTACATAAATACAACTCCTTTCTTTTTTTATAAGTACATCATGCTCATCCAAGGCCTGCTTAGCCAGTTGAGTTTTCTTTGTTCTTTCACGGGCGTCAGGCCAGCATTTATTGCCCAACCCAAATTGCCATTGAGAAGGTGATGGTGAACCCCCTTCTTGAACCACTGCAGCCTATGTGGTGTAGGTGCACCACACAGACTGGAGCACGTGTAGATCTGAGTATCACAGAATCCCTACAGTTCAGAAGGAAGCACCAACTCTCCAACAGAGCACATTACCCAGGCCCTATCCCTGTAACCCCATGCATTTACTCCACCAATCCCCCGAACCGACACATTTTGGGACAGAGGGGCAATTTAGCATGGCCAATCCATCTAACTTATAGCTTAAGGATGGCAGATATCCTCCCCTGAGGGACGTTAGTGAACCAGATTTTTTTTTTAATACAAACTAGTAATTTCAAGATTATTAATGAGACTATCATTTTATTCCAGATTTATAAAATTTAAATTTCCCCAGCTGTCATTTGAACTCACAACTCCAGAGCACTGCCGTGGGCCTGTGAATTACTGAGCTAATAACATCATGGGTAGCACAAAAGAACAAAGAACAGTACAGCACAGGAAACAGGCCCTTCGGCCCTCCAAGCCTGTGCCGCTCCTTGGTCCAACTAGACCAATCGTATGTATCCCTCCATTCCCAGGCTGCTCATGTGACTATCCAGGTAAGTCTTAAACGATGTCAGCATGCCTGCCTCCACCACCCTACTTGGCAGCGCATTCCAGGCCCCCACCACCCTCTGTGTAAAAAACATCCCTCTAATATCTGAGTTATACTTCGCCCCTCTCACCTTGAGCCCGTGACCCCTCGTGAACGTCACTTCTGATCTGGGAAAAAGCTTCCCACCGTTCACCCTATCTATCCCCTTCATAATCTTGTACACCTCTATTAGATCTCCCCTCATTCTCCGTCTTTCCAGGGAGAACAACCCCAGTTTACCCAATCTCTCCTCATAGCTAAGACCCTCCATACCAGGCAACATCCTGGTAAACATCCCGGTGGCACAGTGGTTGGCACTGCTCTCTCACAGCACCAGGAACCTGGGTTTGATTCCCAGCTTGGATCACTGTCTGTGTGGAGTATGCACATTCTCCCCATGTCCATGTGGGTTTTCTCCGGGTGCTCCGGTTTCCTCCCACAATCTGAAAGACGTGCCGGTTAGGTGCATTGGCCATGCTAAGTTCTCCCTCATGTACCCAATCAGGCACTGGAGTGTGGCGACTAGGGGATTTTCACAGTAAGTTCATTGCAGTGTTAATATAAGCCTACTTGTGACACTAATAAAATAAACTCTAAACTTTACCACTAAACTACCAGATTATCTGCATCAACTCTTGGTTGATGATGTATGTGCCACTGGGGGGCACCAAAGCGTAGAATTCCCCTTCAAGTCTTACAAATCCAGCTAAGCAAAACGGTAGGCATCTTTGATGACTTCACTCGTTTTAGTCCTTCTGACCTTCCTGGCCTAACTATTCCTTTCACCTCAAAGAAACTTCCAAATCTTCTCTTTGTTGAACGTTGCAAAGAAAACCTGGATTTTTTCTTTTGTGCTAAACACTTCCCCATCCTTCTGTAAATTGCTATGAAGCTCCTGGCCACCCAGAACCCAAATATTATTCTCATTATCAGTGCTGGCTCTTCCAGTTATCTGTCCTAAGATCTTGGGCAGAATAGAAGAAGTTGATTGTCTAAGACAAGCACTGCTTCTCACCGTTTCATCCAGATCAGCAAATGGCAACAACTACAAGGTAATATAGTCCCAGATGACCATAGTCCCAGATGACCAGAGGCTGCTCACCCCTTTCAGGGGGAGGGCTGATTGGTAGTGATTTAATCCAAGGATGACAACACCCCAGGCGAGGGACAAGGTTGAGAAGGCTTCATGAATAACCTCTGCCGGTACAGGAATTGAACCCACACTGTTGGTGTCACTCTGTATCACTAACCAACTTCCCAGCAACTGAGCTAAACCGAGCCCCAACCTGCATTTATATCATGCATTTCATAGAATTATAGAACCCCTACAGTGCGAAGAGGCCACTTTGCCCATCAGATCTACACCAACTCTCTGACAGAGTATCCTACCTAGGCCCTCACCCCATAATCCCACACATTTACCATGGCTAAATCCATCTAACCTACACATCTTAGGACACTAAAGGGCAATCTGGCATGGCCAATCCACCTAACCTGCACATGAGAGGAAATCGGAGCACCCACGCAGACACGGGGAGAATGTGCAAAATCCACACGGACAGTCACCCGAGGCCAGAATGGAACCTGGGACCCTGGAGCTGTGAGACAGCAATGCTAACCACTGTGCCACCGTGCCAGCAGTTAACATAGCAAAGAAGCCCAAGGCTTTTAAGAGCATGATCAAACAAAACATGACCCCAAGCCCGTAACTGATCAATGCGTTCTTCCTCATTCGTCCATACCATATTGAAATTGAATTTTACTACATTGTCCCACACGCTGACTAATTTCTTTCCATGGACCTCAATAATCTGTTCCTCAAGCTTCAGCTGTGGCTCAGTTGGCAAAGTTAAAGTCACTGTGAAAATCCCCTAGTCACCACACTCCGGCGCCTGTTCGGGTACACTGAGGTAGAATTTAGCATGGCCAATGCACCTAACCAACACGTCTTTCAGACTGTGGGAGGAAACCGGAGCACCCGGAGGAAACCCACACAGACACGGGGAGAACGTGCAAACTCCACACAGACAGTGACTAAAGGCAGGAATCAAACCCAGGTCCCTGGCGCTGTGAGACAGCAGTGCTAACCAGTGTGCTACCGTGCCGAGCAGTATCATCTTTAAATTAAAAGGCTGTTGGTTCAAATCTCACTCAAGACTTAAGCCCAAACCTTCGGCTTACACTCCAGAGAGAGACAGCTGCACTGTCAGGAAGTGTTGCCTTTCAGATGAGCTGTTAAACCAAGGTCCCGTCTGCCTTCTCAGGTGTCCCTTTCTAAAGAAGAAAAGACAGATCTCCATCTGATGTTCAATATGCCCCAAGAAACATCACTAAAAGCAGATTACCTGGTCCTTAGCATATTGCTATTTGTGAGACCTTTCTGTGCTCAAATTGGTTAAGGCCCTTCCTGCAGGGCAATGGTGACAGCACTGCTAAGTCACTTCACTGGCTATATGGTGCTTTGGGATGGCCTGAGCTTATCAAATGCGTGATATAAATGCAGGCTTTTCTTTATTATTTTACCCGCAATCCACAAGAGCCACCTAATCAGTACATCCTGAGTTCATTCATCTCACTGGGGGGCCAAGCAAGAAGCATTACGTGCATTGGTCATGCCAAATTCTCCCTCAGTGTACCCGAAAACGTGCCAGAGTGTGGCGACTAGGGGATTTTCACAGTAACTTCATTGCAGTGTGAGTGTACTTATGACACTAACAAATAAACTTAAAACTTAAGAACATAGAACAGTACAGCACAGTACAGGCCCTTCGGCCCTCGATGTTGTGCCGAGCTTTGTCCGAAACCAAGATCAAGCTATCCCACTCCCTATCATTCTAGTGTGCCCCAAGTGCCTATCCAATAACCGCTTGAAAGTTCCTAAAGTGTCCGACTCCACTATCACAGCAGGCAGTCCATTCCACACCCCAACCACTCTCTGAGTAAAGAACCTACCTCGGACATCCCTCCTATATCTCCCACCATGAACCTTATAGTTATGCCTCCTAGAAACAGCTACATTCACCCGAGGAAATAGTCTCTGAATGTCCACTCTATCTATCCCCCTTATCATCTTATAAACCTCTATTAAGTCGCCTCTCATCCTCCTCCACTCTAAAGAGAAAAGCCCTCGCTTCCTCAACCTTTCCTCATAAGACTTACCCTCCAAACCAGACAGCATCCTGGTAAATCTCCTCTGCACTCTCTCCAATGCTTCCACATCCTTCTTATAGTGAGGTGACCAGAACTGCACACAATATTCCAAATGTGGTCTCACCAAGGTCCTGTACAGTTGCAGCATAACCCCACGGCTCTTAAACTCAAACCCCCTGTTAATAAACGCTAACACACTATAGGCCTTCTTCACGGCTCTATCCACTTGAGTGGCAACCTTCAGAGATCTGTGGATATGGACCCCAAGATCTCTCTGTTCCTCCACATTCCTCAGAACCCTGCCGTTGACCCTGTAATCCGCATTCAAATTTGTCCTACCAAAATGAATCACCTCGCACTTATCAGGGTTAAACTCCATCTGCCATTTTCCAGCCCAGCTCTGCATCCTATCAATGTCTCTTTGCAGCCTACAACAGCCCTCCACCTCATCCACTACTCCACCAATCTTGGTGTCATCTGCAAATTTACTGACCCACCCTTCACCCCCCTCCTCCAAGTCATTGATAACATTCATGTTGCTGCGTCATGCAGCCAGAAAATCTTTCTACAACACTACAGCCAACCTCTTACAACCCAGATTTCGAAAGCCTGAATGAAATTGCAGTGAGGTGAGATGTAGTGACATGACAAGGTCAGCCATGATCAAAATGAATGGTGGAGCAAGCTCGAAGGGCCGAATGGCCTCCTCCTGCTTCTTGTTTCTATGTCAAGAAGACCCACCATCATCATCTTTGTCCTTTCTTAAAGCTTGATGGTGGCCTCAATTCAGGCTTTGGTCTCCTCTGCATGGTCTCAATTTTACTAGAAAGTTTTTGCCACTAAATGTCTGGATTTTCAGACAGCGTAAGCAATCTATGTCGCTGCTGCGGTGGCTTCTTCATCAGGGGGTCAATTGCCTGCTCATCTATCAGGCAGGAGAGTCATGGCAGTGGCTACATAGATTGCTTACGCTGTCTGGAAACCAAGACATGGAGCACTAATGCAGATTGACAACTGGCATTATAGTGCTGCTCTCAATATCCGATGCAAGACTAATTGAATGGAGATGCATTACTGCAGCAAGGGTGAAGCCAATACTTGGGGAGAAAGATGTTGGAGAGCCTCATCTTCTGTGATTTCAGGCTGAAAAGTTGATGGATCTCTGGGAACCTTCCATTTACTAATTGTTTAAAGATAGATCATATTCCAGTAACCCTCACAACCTGGATATCCATTTCAAAGGCTTAAAATCAATGAACTGCAAGGTCATTTACAAGTGCAGTTCAGTCTTCATTACACTAAGGGCCCGATTTTACCAAAGCTTCGCGCCCGAAAACGAGCGCGAAATGGCGGTAAAGTTGGGCGTCGGGCCTATGCCGCGGTCCGCACCCGATTTCTAGCGGTGCGTGCCCAAATCGGCCGGCGCGACGATTTAAATGCAATTGCATGCATTTAAATCGACTTAATGAAGCGTGCGCCCAACTTTACCATCAATTCCCCCTTTACCAGCATTCGGCCCAATTCGCATCCGTGCCTTTACCGACCTGATAAATAAAAGTCCAACTTGTACTTTTATTCAGCAGGGGAATCGCCGAGGCCCACCCTTCGCGGACACCCCCTCTAACCATCCCGGCAGACCCCACCCCCAGGATCGGACCCCTCTGGGAGGCACCCCCCCCTCTCCCCCCGCCAGGGAATGAGACGTCACACTCCCCTCTCCCCCCACCCTAGAGGATGAGACGTAACACCCCCTCTCCTCTCCCCCCCCAGGGAATGAGACATCACACCCCCTCTCCTCTCCCCCCCCAGGGAATGAGACGTCACACCCGCTCTCCCCTCTCCCCCCACCCAGGGAATGAGACTTCACACCCCCTCTCCCCCCTCCAGGGGATGATAAGTCACACCCCCTCCCCTCCTCCTCCCCCACCCCCCCGACCAGAGGATGAACAGCAGAGAGGCTCTCTTCGCTCTCTGCTTTTTTTTTCGCGCCCGGGCGCATTCTGTCAGAACTGCGCATGCGCAGTTCGGAGCTCCTGTCGTTCCGGCGGCGCTAAGCCCCGCCCACTGGACCGGTGCCGGAAAAATGCGTATGGGCGTGCTGGAGCGCAGCCTCCGGGCTCGGATCTGTTTGACGCCCGCACCCGGCTCTTAGTCTCGAAATGGTAAAATCGGGCCCTCAGTCTCGAAATGGTAAAATCGGGCCCTAAGTTTTATTTATTTTATTAGTATCACAAGTAGGCTTACATCAACACTGCAATAGAGTTACTGTGAAAATCCCCTAGTCGCCACACTCCGGCACCTGTTCGGGTACACTGAGGGAGAATTTAGCACGGCCAATGCACCTAATGAGCGCGTCTTTCGAACTGTGGGAGGAAACTGGAGCACCCGGAGAAAACCCACGTAGACACAGGAAGAACATGCAAACTCTGCGCAGTGACCCAAGCCGGGAATCGATCCCTGGCACTGTGAGACAGCAGTACTAACCACCGTGCCACAGTGCCACCCCATTAGGCAAGTTGTCAGCAGAAATGGGTGGAAGTTTTGGATAAGATTGGTCTCCCTCTTGAATATTGCTCTTTCTCACTTATTCTATAAAAAATATCGATTGAAGCCCTAGATTTCTTCATTTTTTATTACAACAGCTGTGAGTGCGCAACTGAGGCCCAGATTTTCCAGTCCCGTTATGGCAGGACTCACTGCGCAAGATCCAGCAGCCCAGCCAAACGTCCATTGGCTTTCGACGGGACTGGACAATCCTGATAGTGGATGAGGCTGGAAAATCACACCCTAAGGGCCCAACTTTACCATCGCGTTGCGCCTGTTCCCGGGCGCAAAAACTTGGTAAAGTCGGGCATGAGGGGAGTAGAGTGATCCACACCCGCCTCCGCGTCGGTTCCCCCTTTACTAAGGCCTCAAAAATGGCCGCAATCGGCACCCTGCCCGGAACGGGCGCGATAGTTATTTGCATGCATTTAAATTGGCATTATCCAGCCGGGGGACGATGTGGCAGGGGAGTCGCATTCTATCATTGTTTTCTGCGCATGCGCAGTTGGAGGCTCCGATCGGAGCTGCAGGGGTTTCGGGCGCGTTAAGCCCCGCCCACAGGCTTGTGCAGCACGATTCGGAATCGCTGATATTTTTTCAGGCAGAGTGTGTATGGGGGAGCCTGAGAACAGGTCTAAAAGTCGGATCTGAAACACTCCCAGTTTCAAGTCCGCCCAGCACTTAGAATGAAAATGGTAAAATAGGGCCCTTTGTGTATAATGAGAGACAAGGGAAGACCAATTGAATACAAGAGCTTCAATCTCCTTCAGGAGCACTTCCTGAGCACGCATTAGAACAAATAAAGAACAACCCTCCAAGTCTGTGCCGATCATGATACTTACACAATACTCTGGTTGTAGTTCAGAATGACCTTCTGATCATCTCAGTGTATCTGACATAGATATTTAATTAAGTTCATAACTGAACTTCCACCAAAACTGCAGCTCAGACAACACCATTTTAAAATTAGAAGGATGAGCTAATAGATCTAAATAGGGTAGATCAGGGTGATCTGACTGAGGTGGTTAAACATGTTAAAAGGATTCGATGAGCCAGGCAAGAAAAATGATTCACTCTGGTGGACAGCAAGACCCAAATTACAGCTCAGCTGATCAGAAGCAACAACAGGGGCGGCACGGTGGTTAGCACTGCCGCCTCACAGCACCAGGGACCTGGGTTCGATTCCCGGCTTGGGTCACTGTCTGTGCGGAGTCTACACATTCTCCCCATGTCTGCGTGAGTTTCCTCCGGGTGCTCCGGTTTCTTCCCACAATCTGAAAGACGTGCTGGTTAGGTGCATTGGCCATGCTAAATTCTCCCTCAGTGTACCCGAACAGGTGCCAGAGTGTGGCGGCTCGGGGATTTTCACAGTAACTTCATTGTAGTGTTAATGTAAGCCTACTTGCGTCAATAATAAGCTTTAAACTTAAGAAAAGTGCTGCGCTACTGAGGTCTGTCACTTTTCAGATG